>NC_044926.1:12466269-12518000 GCF_003576645.1 Ipomoea triloba | reverse complement strand
TAACATAACAACTTTTCTTTGAAATTTAAATAAAATAAATAAAGAGAAATACGTTAAAGAGTCAAACCATGCAGTAAAGAAGCTGAGATTACACAATATTGCGCAAAGTTAAGATTACACAATATTGCGCTCACATAACCATATTACAGATTCGACTTTTGCGCTCCTAATTTAATTAAAGAAGTGATACATTTCCAGTTTTTTCCAGTTTCCAGGCTTAGGCAAATTATTGGATGGACCATGGTTCACATAGCTGTGTGGACCAAAAATAAAAAAATACATTATTTTTGTACTGTAGGTACATTATTTGATAGTATATATCAAATAATGTACCTTCAGTATAAAAATAATGTAACCTAAAATAATGTACCTACAATACAAAAATAATGTACCTACAGTACAAAAATAATGTACTTTTTATTTTTGGTTCACATAGCTGTGTGGACCATGGTCCATGCAATAATGATTGGCATAGGCAAATTATTGGATGGACCATGGTCCACACAGCTGTGTGGACCAAAAATAAGGTACATTATTTTTGTACTGTAGGTACATTATTTGATATACTATCAAATAATGTACCTTCAGTACAAAAATAATGTATTTTTTATTTTTGGTCCACACAGCTGTGTGGACCATGGTCCGTGTAATAATGATTGACTACCATCTTCTCAACTCCTCTTTGTTCTAATGAGTTTATTCCGTTTTTTGTCTTAAATTTATATGTGACATTTCACTTTTAGTCATTATTTCATTAATAACTCAAAATCGTTAGACACCTTGTTGTAGCCTTCTCAATTATAGATATTTTCTTCATTATGTTATGATAGAATGGTTGAAGTGATTATACACTGATGACTACCACAATAACATAACAACTTTTCTTTCAAATTTAAATAAAATAAATAAAGAGAAATACGTTAAAGAGTCAAACCATGCAGTAAAGAAGCTAAGATTACACAATATTGCGCAAAGTTAAGATTACACAATATTGCGCTCACATAATCATATTACAGATTCGACTTTTGCGCTCCTAATTTAATTAAAGAAGTGATACATTTCCAGTTTCCATGCTTTGCATTTTGTACAAAAATTGAAACGAAATGACTACCACCTTTGTAAAATTGGAACTTATTACCACTTCAAATATGTTTTTGAAACTTCATTTCCATGACCTTCAACCTAAATTTTTGGATTTCNTAATAATGATTGACTACCATCTTCTCAACTCCTCTTTGTTCTAATGAGTTTATTCCGTTTTTTGTCTTAAATTTATATGTGACATTTCACTTTTAGTCATTATTTCATTAATAACTCAAAATCGTTAGACACCTTGTTGTAGCCTTCTCAATTATAGATATTTTCTTCATTATGTTATGATAGAATGGTTGAAGTGATTATACACTGATGACTACCACAATAACATAACAACTTTTCTTTCAAATTTAAATAAAATAAATAAAGAGAAATACGTTAAAGAGTCAAACCATGCAGTAAAGAAGCTAAGATTACACAATATTGCGCAAAGTTAAGATTACACAATATTGCGCTCACATAATCATATTACAGATTCGACTTTTGCGCTCCTAATTTAATTAAAGAAGTGATACATTTCCAGTTTTTTCCAGTTTCCAGGCTTAGGCAAATTATTGGATGGACCATGGTTCACATAGCTGTGTGGACCAAAAATAAAAAAATACATTATTTTTGTACTGTAGGTACATTATTTGATAGTATATATCAAATAATGTACCTTCAGTATAAAAATAATGTAACCTAAAATAATGTACCTACAATACAAAAATAATGTACCTACAGTACAAAAATAATGTACTTTTTATTTTTGGTTCACATAGCTGTGTGGACCATGGTCCATGCAATAATGATTGGCATAGGCAAATTATTGGATGGACCATGGTCCACACAGCTGTGTGGACCAAAAATAAGGTACATTATTTTTGTACTGTAGGTACATTATTTGATATACTATCAAATAATGTACCTTCAGTACAAAAATAATGTATTTTTTATTTTTGGTCCACACAGCTGTGTGGACCATGGTCCGTGTAATAATGATTGACTACCATCTTCTCAACTCCTCTTTGTTCTAATGAGTTTATTCCGTTTTTTGTCTTAAATTTATATGTGACATTTCACTTTTAGTCATTATTTCATTAATAACTCAAAATCGTTAGACACCTTGTTGTAGCCTTCTCAATTATAGATATTTTCTTCATTATGTTATGATAGAATGGTTGAAGTGATTATACACTGATGACTACCACAATAACATAACAACTTTTCTTTCAAATTTAAATAAAATAAATAAAGAGAAATACGTTAAAGAGTCAAACCATGCAGTAAAGAAGCTAAGATTACACAATATTGCGCAAAGTTAAGATTACACAATATTGCGCTCACATAATCATATTACAGATTCGACTTTTGCGCTCCTAATTTAATTAAAGAAGTGATACATTTCCAGTTTCCATGCTTTGCATTTTGTACAAAAATTGAAACGAAATGACTACCACCTTTGTAAAATTGGAACTTATTACCACTTCAAATATGTTTTTGAAACTTCATTTCCATGACCTTCAACCTAAATTTTTGGATTTCAATTTCTTTCTTCTTAATTGTGTACTTCAATGTTTGAACCTCCATGTCACCTACTGAAGTACAACGAGTCAACAGTTGCCTCTACTAAGACTTGAACCCACTCTCATCATCCATGTGGGAGTGTTAATCGGGACACCGGATGCCACTTGACCACAAGGTTTTTAGCTCCAATCCTATCTTTATTACTTCCCAAAAATTACATCCCATTCACATCTTCATTAAAATCTAACTCCTCCCCATTCTAATTGCAATATTATATATTTATTATGAGATATTATATTATAAGTGACATGATTTTATTATTATTATTGCTATTATTTAAAAAGAATTTATTACTATGCATATATTATTATATTTAACTATACACATATAATTTTACATATAAATATATAATAGTATACCTTAGCTTTTTATAAAACATATATCAAAAGCATTTTGTAAATATAATTCATTGAAATCAATTATATACATAATTTTTTAAAAAACATTATTATCAATATATTAGTAAACAAAGTTCTAATTTTTTTTTCCAAAACTATAAACAATGAACACTTAAACTCCACATTATCTTATAATATAATATTATCTAATTAATTTCAAATATAAATATATAAAATGATTTAATATATTACAACAATTATTTCTATAGATATTCACATAACATCATTAGATAATTAGAATATTAAAATATCAACATACGTGACATATTTTATATCTATCTTTGTTATATAAATTTAAAAAATACATTACAATAACTATTATATATATGCCTACTTTGTCTTTTGATATTTATCAAAATTTTAAAAACACTTCTAGTTTTAATTAAGTAGCTTATCAATTTTTAATATTTAACTTCAATTACTACGGGTGTGTATGGAAAGCTAAAAAATGATTTATGAAAATAATTTTTCGGGTTTCTCGTGTTTGGCAATGGAGGAAATACTAAAGTCAATAGAAATTGATGATGGGAAAGCCATTTTCCAGGCATGCTCATCTTCTTGCTGCGACGACTTCTTGGCGAGAAGCTAGAGAAAAAGCTCCTGTGCTCACGACACCGGAGAGGTAAAAAATCTGGCCATAGCTGAGGATTCTGGTCACGGTGACATCGTACATACAAGGTTCTCGAACTCAATGGTGCATGGGTGGGAATGGTGGAGCTTGAAGCGATCGAAGGCGTTGTCGAGATAAAAGTCAAGAATGCCCTTCGGAAACATCTCCATGGGGAGGGTGTGGGCGGACAGGAGCTGGTAGATTCATGGGGCACCGTCAATGTTTCCCTGAGGCACGGCAAAGGAAAAGATTGTGCTTTATTGAAGAAGATGAAGAAGATTCTGATGAACATACAAATTCTATGAATTATTATTTAAGAATTGAAATTACGTAACAATGGAGCCATAATCATATCGTCTTCTGCATGATTTGGAAAATGGAAATCGATTCAGGTTAGGATTTTTAACGTCAAGTTTCTTTCTTTTTGCTTTGGGCATGGAGAAGATGCTAAACAATGTTTAATTTATGAGAAAATAACATTATTTTTTACTTATTTTTGTTTAATTATACAATTATGCTAATTTTTTAAAAATGATCAAACATATAAAGATAATTTTCTAAAATACAATCAAATACTAAAAATAAAAATATTTTTTTTTTGAAATAAAAATAATAATGTTATCTTTCAAATTTTTTTTTTTTTAAAAAGCTCATTTTTCAAAAGTAGGTCTTTACTCAAAGAAAATTGGGAATCCCAAAATCGCTATTTTGACAAGCCAATATGTATTGGAATGGTAAATAATAAGCCAAATAAATTCATGTGAAAAAAGAAAACAGAAAAGTGGAAAAAGAAAAGAATTGACATAATAATAAATAATAATGTTATATTCAGTAACTCAGGTTAGACTTAACCACATAGCCTGTTTGAGTGAGTCAGTGAGCAAAAGCTTTCACTTTTCAGCTATCCTAAATTAAATTAAAGAGAGAGAGAGAGAGGAGACAGAGAGAGAAAATTTGGTGTCCCCATGGACAGAGAGAGAGACAGAGATTTATGGTCTTTCTATAGACAGAGAGAGCGAGTGTATGTGTGAGAAGCGGTTTTGGGGATTCGGTAACGTGGACTGCGTTCAGTTGTTGTTGCTCTTCTCCATACACGAGAAGAAATTAAAGCCAAGAAGAAAAATCGGTTTTTTTTTAAACCAGGAAAGTGGTTTTGTTGCTGAGAAGACACAGCTGAGAGTGGTTTTGTAACTGAAAAAAGTGAGAAGAAAAAGAAAACCATCATTTATCTGCACTTTCTATACAATCTGTTACACCTATACATACACACACCTGTACATATAGGTAGAGAGAGAGATGGGTGGGGGGGGGGGGGNGGGGGGGGGGGGGGGGGGGGGGGGTGTTGTAGAAATGGATGGATAAGAGTTTTGTTGGGTAGTAAATGGATCTTGGGTGTGGTTTGTTTGTCCCTGTGATGATGAATGGGGCAGTGTGGAGTGCGTGAATAGGATAAGAGTTTTCTTCCTCAACCTTCAACCTTTCTTATTTTATTTTTCTGCTTTGTTTTTTTTTTTTTTTGGTTTTTGGTTTTTTGGTTTTGAAATTCTCTATTTTGCTCTGTTTTCTGTAAAGGGTGGGAGTCTTTTGGTTTATTTTTTTCTGAGCTTGAATGGCTCATGTGGATGTGGGTATTAGAGGAGGAGTTTCTCATGGGGTGCAGAGACAAAGTTCAGGTAATGAAATTGATTTTTCCTTTTTCTTGGCTTTTAATGATCTTCTTCTTGTTCCCTTTCTTAAAAGCATGAAAAACAAATACAAACTTGAAAATTTCTCTCTCTCTCTCTCTCTATATCTGCCTGGTGTAATAATGTGTAGATACTGGTGAATTTATTTAATCCTTCTGTTGGGTAAAGAACTTGTCTTTAATGAGATAATATCGTTAGCTCCAATTCTGTTAACATATTTGTAGAAGATGATAAGCTAAAACAGAGAAAAAGTTCTGTTATTTATTTGTTGCTATGGACAATTATAGCTAAGCCATAGGATTACCAGGAAGTTCATGGTTCTACCCTAGGCCTTTTTTGTAACTTCAACTTTTAGAATAGAAAAAACTGGGTTGAGTTTGTAGATCCATTTTTGTTTTCTGTATTGGATTTTTGGTTTGCCTTATGATTTGGTTTGGTTGATATGTTATTTGGGTAGGCTCGGGATGTGATGATCTGTCAACAGAGCTATGGAAGTCATGTGCAGGGCCTTTGGTAGATGTTCCTAAAGTAGGAGAGAAGGCTTACTACTTTCCCCAGGGTCACATAGAACAAGTATTTCTTCTTCTTCTTCTTCAATTGTTCTATGAATTCGA
Organism: Ipomoea triloba; assembly: GCF_003576645.1. Lineage (NCBI taxonomy): Eukaryota > Viridiplantae > Streptophyta > Magnoliopsida > Solanales > Convolvulaceae > Ipomoea > Ipomoea triloba. Next base: position 12,512,032 of record NC_044926.1, on the reverse strand, counting down.
GTCACTATATATCTCAAAGCTCTAAAGATGATTTTATCTGATGAGTGATGATATACTAAAAATTTGTGCAGTTAGAGGTGTCTACAAACCAGGCTTTGACTCAACAAATTCCTCAGTTTGGTCTTCCTTCGAAGATACTTTGTCGAGTTGTGAATCTTCAATTATTGGTACATTGTTCTCTCCGTTTTGACCCGTTTGATTGGATTTGGTAATTGTTAGAAAATTTTCATTGTTTTCTGGCTTTGGATTGACAGNGGGGGGGGGGGGGGGGGGGGGGGGTGTTGTAGAAATGGATGGATAAGAGTTTTGTTGGGTAGTAAATGGATCTTGGGTGTGGTTTGTTTGTCCCTGTGATGATGAATGGGGCAGTGTGGAGTGCGTGAATAGGATAAGAGTTTTCTTCCTCAACCTTCAACCTTTCTTATTTTATTTTTCTGCTTTGTTTTTTTTTTTTTTTGGTTTTTGGTTTTTTGGTTTTGAAATTCTCTATTTTGCTCTGTTTTCTGTAAAGGGTGGGAGTCTTTTGGTTTATTTTTTTCTGAGCTTGAATGGCTCATGTGGATGTGGGTATTAGAGGAGGAGTTTCTCATGGGGTGCAGAGACAAAGTTCAGGTAATGAAATTGATTTTTCCTTTTTCTTGGCTTTTAATGATCTTCTTCTTGTTCCCTTTCTTAAAAGCATGAAAAACAAATACAAACTTGAAAATTTCTCTCTCTCTCTCTCTCTATATCTGCCTGGTGTAATAATGTGTAGATACTGGTGAATTTATTTAATCCTTCTGTTGGGTAAAGAACTTGTCTTTAATGAGATAATATCGTTAGCTCCAATTCTGTTAACATATTTGTAGAAGATGATAAGCTAAAACAGAGAAAAAGTTCTGTTATTTATTTGTTGCTATGGACAATTATAGCTAAGCCATAGGATTACCAGGAAGTTCATGGTTCTACCCTAGGCCTTTTTTGTAACTTCAACTTTTAGAATAGAAAAAACTGGGTTGAGTTTGTAGATCCATTTTTGTTTTCTGTATTGGATTTTTGGTTTGCCTTATGATTTGGTTTGGTTGATATGTTATTTGGGTAGGCTCGGGATGTGATGATCTGTCAACAGAGCTATGGAAGTCATGTGCAGGGCCTTTGGTAGATGTTCCTAAAGTAGGAGAGAAGGCTTACTACTTTCCCCAGGGTCACATAGAACAAGTATTTCTTCTTCTTCTTCTTCAATTGTTCTATGAATTCGAGTCACTATATATCTCAAAGCTCTAAAGATGATTTTATCTGATGAGTGATGATATACTAAAAATTTGTGCAGTTAGAGGTGTCTACAAACCAGGCTTTGACTCAACAAATTCCTCAGTTTGGTCTTCCTTCGAAGATACTTTGTCGAGTTGTGAATCTTCAATTATTGGTACATTGTTCTCTCCGTTTTGACCCGTTTGATTGGATTTGGTAATTGTTAGAAAATTTTCATTGTTTTCTGGCTTTGGATTGACAGGCAGAAGCAGAGAACGATGAAGTCTATGCACAGATCACTTTACTCCCCGTGCCGGATGTAAGAAATTACTCAACCCATTTTGTTTTTATTGGTATAGAGAATCTACAAACCGAATTATCAATATGATTGTTATGTTCTGTGTTTATGTATTGTGATTGAAATTAAATTGATAATTGTAGCAAACCGAGCCCATCAGTCCTGATGAATGCAAGCCGGATCCACCTAAGCGGGTTGTTCACTCATTTTGTAAGATTCTAACGGCATCAGATACAAGTACTCATGGAGGGTTTTCTGTTCTCCGCAAGCATGCCAATGAATGCCTTCCACCCTTGGTAATTTCTCTTCATCTTTGTCTAGCCGATCCCCCCGCTCTCTGGATCCTCATATTCGCACATCTTCTTTTCTTGCAGGACATGTCTCAGGCAACCCCAACACAAGATTTGATTGCCAAAGATCTTCATGGATACGAGTGGCGATTTAAGCACATATTTAGAGGTAACGGCTATGTTTCGTAGAGCTTATTTTAAGCTACAAATCTGTTTGGTAAAAATGAAAAGCATGTTTTCAAAATAAGCTAGTAGCTACTAACTTTTAAGCTTTCGGCTTTAAGCTAGCTTATAAGTTAGGTATGCCAAACAGAGCCCGGTTGAAATACCTGGTTGGAGTGATCCATTAATATTTCAGTTTGAATATTTTGAAGTATATAATTTTCTATTCTCATTAGGCCTAGTTTAAGTTTTTAATTGTAGTGAGCATAGACAAGCAGTTCCAATATTTTGATGTTTGTCCCCAACAAACTTTTATCAGGTCAACCTCGAAGGCACTTACTTACGACTGGGTGGAGTACATTTGTAACCTCTAAGAGGTTAGTTGCTGGTGATGCTTTTGTATTCCTGAGGTACCTCTCTCTGCCCTTTCCACTTTATCCCGCTAATCTGGACTACTGTTTGATTTTGGGATTCATCATTCATTTGATGCTTCCGTTTTCCTAGTTTCTTTCTATGAAGCAAGCATCGAACTTTATATTCTTTCAAAAATTGTTACAGAGCTGATAATGGGGAATTGCGTGTTGGGGTTCGTCGTCTTGCTCGGCAGCAAAGTTCTATGCCTCCATCTGTGCTGTCGAGCCAAAGTATGCATTTAGGAGTTCTTGCTACTGCATCTCATGCTATTAGAACGGAAACCCTTTTTGTTGTGTATTATAAGCCAAGGTATGACTGCTTGCACTTTTTATATTTGTGTGTCCACAAGCACATTTGTTCAAACGCAATAACAAACTTGTTCTTTATATCTGTTCCTTCCAACTGCCCGTTTAACTTTGAGTTATTCCAAATATTCTCATATGTCATTCAGAACAAGCCAATTTATCATCGGACTAAACAAATACCTAGAGGCTATGCGCCATGGCTTCTCAGTGGGTATGCGTTTCAGGATGAGATTTGAAGGAGAAGATTCTCCCGAGAGAAGGTTTCTAAATGCATTTTTCCTTTCTAGTTGGTTCTCAAATGTTATTGTTGCATCTTTAATTTCTATGGTGGTCTATTCACTTAGGTTTTCTGGAACAATAGTTGGGGTGGGAGACATCTCCTCGCAGTGGAAAGATTCAAAATGGCGCTCATTGAAGGTCTGAACTAGTTATAAGTTGTATGGATAGGATATAATTTCTTGTTTCTTATACTCGTGTTTACGTTGTTGACCCGTTCAGATTCAATGGGATGAACCAGCTACTATTCCTCGCCCGGACAGGGTTTCGCCGTGGGAGATTGAACCTTTTGTAGCTTCTGCTTCTGCAGACATAGTCCAACCCGGGACAAAAACTAAAAGGCCTCGACCCCTTGAACTTCCATCTAACGGTACATAGAACTATTGCTCTAGAGTTCTCTTTGTTTTATTCCCTCATTGTCTACTAACTTTGAGTATTTTAGAAGACAAAACTACATCTGTTGCTTCTCCATTCTGGTATCCTGGACCGAAATCCGCTGGTGAAACCATAAGCAATGCTGATCAAGCTTTCTGGCAGTTGAAGCAGAAAGACCTTAACGGAAGGGCCTGCAATGAGAGCAGTGTCACCGCTTCTAGGGCTCATCCAAGTGGAATGTGGCAACCTGGTATGGTTCCGAGTGGTTTTGAGACAATAGAAGACAGCACAAACATGCCTCCACGGTTGTCTATTTCTGAATTCAGTTCTCCCATCCCGTCAATAGCAAGCAACGGGGCCTTGCTTGACCAAGTGGACAGGTCCAAAAAGTCGGCTATCCGTATATTTGGAATTGAGTTTAGCAATGCTGATAATTATCGTCGGGAGAAAGAAACGCCCTGTTCAAATACCATGCCAAGTAACGCCAACAATGCTTCCGCTGTTTGTGATGCAAATGGAGTTGGTGCAGTTCAGAAATTAGAGCATCTTAAGTCTTCACGAGAAATAAAACTAGTGGAGGCATCGCTGAAGGATACGCTAAGCAAACCATCTGTTACTACTCCGAGAACTTGCACGAAGGTTGGTACAAGTGACAATTCCTACCTTACCGTTTTATTATACAGTTGGAACCTGTTGGGCGGAGGCCGATAAAGGGCCAAGTCTATCAATTGGTGGCTAGGAGATTGTTGGGCGGTGGGCCCGTAAAGGGCCAAGTCCAGCACCCTGCCTCTTGAAAATGTGATGGCCTAGTGATAAACCCTTGATCCTAATAGAACCCTTTTCATATTATTACTATTTAAGAATTCACATCCACCTTTCTTCAAATAAGGTGCAAATGGAAGGCTCACGTTTTGGACGTGCGGTTGATTTGACAACAATGAAGGACTATGATGACCTCTTAAATGAGCTCGAGGAAATCTTTGAACTTAAAGGTGAACTTTGTCCTCGAAGCAAGTGGGAGGTCATATATGCGGACGACGAGGGAGATATGATGCTTGTAGGCGACGATCCATGGCCGTGAGTTTGAACACTTAATTCAAAACAACACATCTCTCCATAATTTACTTTCCATTTAATCTTAATTCTTGATTCGTGCAGGGAGTTCTGCAAAATGGTGAGGCGGATCTTCATATGCTCAAGCGAGAAAGTGAAGAAGATGAGTAGCAAGTGTAAGCTTCCTTTATTGTCTGATGAGGGTGAAGTGACAATAGTTAGCTTAGAATCAGAGCTAAAATCCGAAGGGTGATATATAGTTCCTAGATTTATCTGGGAAAGGGTCTCCGAATAATATGTACTAGTAGAAGTTTGTTTTTGATTTCGTTTTTTTTGGGGGGAGGGGGGAGGTTTGCTCAACAAGAATTTAGGAGCAAATCAGAATGCACAGGGTGATAGATGTAAGAAAAGATGTACAAGACTTGCTTCTTAGTCTTAGTGAAGAAGTGGTCTGAAATGTGAATACCAACCTAGTGGTTTGTGAGGACTGATAAAAGAGTAATGGGGCTTTTGCTTGTTTCAGTCTAAATGGAACAATTTTAGACATTGTTGCCTGTTGATGGCAAAACAATATCTTTTGGGTTTTTTATATTTTATTTATGGTAAGTGGATAGTTGAATTTGAATAAAATTTTGCCTAAAGTTGAAAGTGATAACACAGGTTTGGTTTTTCCCATGGCCCCATCTGTATAATATTAGCTTTTTCAGTTCTGCCATGAATCTGGCAGACTGTTTCTTAAGCTCAGTGGCTGCCCACATGGTTCCTAGTAGTGGACCTGCTATGGCTTGCATGTGAACACCTTAGTACACACCTCCAATGGTTGTGGTCCCAAAACATTGGGTTTTTTGCTTCTTAATTTCTTTGTACTTTTAGTTACTCAACTTTTCTTTACTTCAAAAAAAGAAAAAAAAAAACTTTTCTTTACTTAGCTCACCTAGCTTCCTAAGTCCTGGGCATGGATCACTTTCTTTAACTTATTTGCCACACTTTTATTTATTTGATTAGACTCCTTGCCTCCTTTGGGAGGTGATGAGTAATATTGAAAGGACAAATTATACCATGGACCAGGGCTGATCTTAATGGAACTTGGTGCTTAAGTGCTAGGTACTAGCTGGCCGCCTAACGCATCACTATAATCGGTAGTCTAGGCAACCGGCTGTTTAGGCGCTGATCGCATAGGCCTCCTAGGCTGTCTATTTGGATGATTAGTTTTTTTTTTTTTTTAAATGAGTTATTTCACTCAAATGACACTTAATTATATTGTTCAAATTCTAAATACTTTTTAGATTAATATTTAATATTTTAGTATTAACTATTAAAAAAGTATTAAATAGTTTATAATTATTATTTTTAGACAAATTTAAAAAATATAAAAATACACAGGCGCTTGAGGAGCGTCTAGTCGTCTAGCGATTTTTTCAACTATGGCTAATTATAGACATGATATGTTAAATATAGACATATAATATGTAGTTAACATTTTATATGTTTGGAGTTAACATATTTTGTGTGTACTCTGTAGTTAACAAATTATATGGCTTCAATTTATTTATAAACACATAATTTATTAATTGAAAATACATAATGGCCCTGTTTGATAAATAATCAGCCTATAAGCCAATTTTGGCTTATTTGACCACTATTAGTTGTTTGGTTAATAAGCTTTTTGTAATTCCAAAATGCTAAAATTCAAAAGGCTACTCAAAGGAGCCTTTTCAATTAACTTTTTGAGAAAAGAAATTATACCAAACAACTATCAGCTAACAGCTAATTTATCAAATAACTTTCTACAATCAGCTCATATTATCAACAAATCACTCATTCTAACCCAAACAACCAACCCAATCAGCCAACAATCATTTACTAAACAGGGTCAATATATTAATTGTAGACACAATTTTTTGATTAGATCTACAATATAATGCAAGATAGAGCTTAGTCCATGGTATAAGAATTATATTAAAGTGATCAAATTGTTGTAATTGCATTATTTTTATTTGTCATTAGTTGCTTTAGTTGAAATTTTGTGATTAGAGTGGTAGGTTGCTTAACTAGAGTTCATTCAAATGCACCTTTTAAAGAATGGTGGAATGCTCTCTTCAATTTCTTCTCCACAGGGGTAAACAAATATTTATTAAGAATTAGAGAAAATTTCATTTTTTGTCTCTAAATTATAAGGTAATTATGTCAAAAATTTTGTGGTCGAGTGGCACCCGATTTACACGAGTTTCAGTGGAGGTGATTGCAAATTCGTCTCTAAATATTGGTTGTGCTCACTTTTCATCCCTAAGTTATACTAAAATTGCAAATTTCATCTTTAATGTTTTGTTAGTAAATAGACGAAAAGTGTAACGCCAATAATAATTAGGGACAAAAGTTATACTAAAATTGTAAATTTCATCTCTAATGTTTTGTTAGTAAATAGACAAAAAGTGTAACGCTAATAATAATTAGGGACAAAAAGTGAATATAACCAATACCTAAGAACAAATTTTACAATTACCATATAACTTAGCGATGAAAAATGTTTTTTTCTAACAATATCTAACAATAAGGGTGAATCAACTACTGCTACATTTGGGATAGAATTCAATATAATTATATGTAATATATTTATTCAAATTTACTATTTCAACATCTGCTGAAACTTCTTTTTCACGTTTACAATTACTTTTGTTCACTCATTAATCCAAATTATTCAAAACATTGTCCGATTATTCCCAAAATTTAACAGTGATTGTGGGGCATGCTTCACTCTAATCATGCTGGATTAGGTTGACACTTGAGCCATTTTGGCTTGGATGCATAATGCATCCCAATGCTGGATTAGGTATGCTCTAATTCTCCCTTACAAATAAAAATCCAAAAATTACTAAATCTACCATCTAATCCTTTTTTTTTTTTTCCAAATTCACCATTACTCATTCTCCAACCATATATAGACAATTTCATAACCCGCATTTTGCAATCTCAAAAATCAACTTGCATTACAGTAAAATGAATTTTCTAATGAACTTTTTAAAAATGAACATGTAGTATATTAAAAATGAATTTGTATGTCAGTAATTTGCCTTAAAACGTAGACCGTGATTATATAATGATTGTTGCAACGAATACCTAACCCCTTGTTTTTATAAAATAATCGTCATTACATATAAGACTCTAAATCCCATTTTATTATATAATATGGACAAACTTTACCTCATTGAATTTAACAAATGTTACATGGCCAATTTTTATTTTTATTTTTACCAGCCGCCTATAACTATTTCTCCTTGTAAAATACTATATTGCATAATATAATATGTAGATATGATATGATGGCAAATTATTATGTGGACCCAAGTCCACCTTCCAAAGTGGACCTGAGTCTAAAGTACATAATTCACATACTGAATGTTCACAATATAAATTGTGAACATTCAATATGTAAATTGTGTATTTTGAACACGGGTCCACCTTCCACCCTAGTCAATGATATACCTATTGTGAAATGATTCAACCATAATATATAGAGATCATAAAATTTGATAAAGAACGAAATAGTCATCATACAATTGTTATACCATGGACTAGGGTACGTTCCACCTTGTATTGTGGATTCTAGTCCAAAACGACATTCAAATTATGTAACTACAGTTAACTTATTATGTACCTTCAATTAATAAATTACGTGCGTACTACAATGGTGCAGTTAACATATTATCTATCTACAGTTATATTAGTAAATTATATACCTATTATAACTACTACAATTAACATATTATGTACTGGTAGTTAATATATTATTTACCTAACGTTAATAAATTATGCACCTACAATTAACATATTATGTACTTTCAATTTATTTATAGGTACATAATATGTTAGAAGAAGATACATAATATGTGAACTGCAGATACATAATCTGAATGTTGTTTTGGACTAGGATCCATGGTATAATTTAATGTTATGGACTTGGGTCTCCTGCCTTTCTTAAACATCAATAAATCTTTTTTTTTTTTTTTGAGTACAATCTCAACCTACTGAAGCACAAAGAGTCATCAATGTGGGAGTTTAAATTAGGACACCGGGTGCCACTAGACTACAAGGTCTTTGGCATCAATAAATCTTCTAATATTGCCTCCATCATTGTTGGGGTTTACAAATGCGGGGACATGTGATATATGTTTTCATGAGAAAGGTGTGAGATACTATACATATATCAAATTGATAGAGACAAGTTAGATTTTGGCTATGGAGAAATGCATACAAAGTTTGACTAGGGCGCTTTGCTTTATCATATGTGGCAAGTCAAAACTTTAGCCTATCAAAGCCAAAAGCCCAAGCAAGGGGAAATAATCAGCAGCTCTCTCATCATCATTCATCTCCATCGCTCTCATAGGTAGTTAGAGGAGAGTACAAGGCTCAAGACTTCAATTTTGTCTTGGTTTCTTTCTCCGTAATGATGAAACTATTGCACGTATACACTCTCTGACCTGCCTCAATTGACAATTGTACTGTCGACATACATGACAGAATTATGAAATTTCTCATACGGGGAATTGGTAAAAGTCAAGCTATGAGATTATTAGGTGGAGGCTAATAAATGAGCTAAGTTTAGCATTTAACGGTATAAGGAAATAAAGTTGCTCCGGTTATCATAGAAAAATGAAGAGTTTTTATATATTAAACTCCAAACTGGTTATAATGAGTGCCAATAAATTAAAGTGTAGGTACAAGATCTCTTAATTGTCATCTGATTCTTTAATTGATGTTTTGAACACTCTATTGAAGGGCCTCTGAAACTTAAGTGACTTGCTCTTCAAAGAATGACTTAAACGTATAGCTCTTCGCTGAAGGGCCTCCAGACTTGAATTGACATGATCTCATGAAGAAGTATTTGACTAAAGATTTATTGGGCTGAGGCCAATAAAGGACCAAATCCAACACCCTGACTTTACACGGTAATTATCCTCAAATTGGCAAACAATTGCAGTTGAATCTGTATTTCCTACATGCAATTCAAGTGAAAATCCATGTCTCTCCACCTCTTACCATTATCGAATCAGAAAACATATACTTACTGTATTACCGACGGACATGAATACTTTTGTTGAGAACTGATCTGAGAAGTGATACTATTTGAATTACAAATCCTCGGCCAGAGGGAAGAAAACTTTTGTTGATGGACCACCGGCGAAGTAAAGCAATATGTATCTTTAGTGAGAAAGAACTGAAAAAGAATTGAAAAAAGAGTTTATTGCTAGTGCCAAGCCAGTCATGAAGTTTAAGATGCATTCAACAATACCCTTTTCCCTTTTAATTTTTCTGTTCAATTTGAGACTTTGTTCCAACAGTTCTGTAAGTGTTAGGATTAATACCCTAGCTATTTTGTTGGCTAAATTCTTTTGGCAAAAACAGCTCTAGGTTGCCTGTAATTCTGTAAATTAGAATAGTTCGTTGTCTGTATTAGGTAGTGGTATGACACTTTCTTGTATACAAGTCTTCAAAGAGGGATCTTCTGGCATAGGTTCAAAGGCAACGGCACAATCTGATGGCAGTTGGTGGTTGTACTAAGTGCGAATTGAAGTTTGTTGCAAGAAGTTAGTTACTTTAAGAATAGAAATCTGGTAGAAATCAATTTACCTAAGATAAGGTGTTTTAAACGGACATGCTTTTGAAGAGAGATATAGAACTACTATTCCTACAATTCTCCAAGATTAGTTGTACAGTATCTCTCTCCATATGCACAAACCCGAAATCGTAAACTAATCAACAAGTTTAGGTTAATTTCACAGTGTGTGATGTAATATAATTGGTCTTTCTTGCAAAATGCTTTCAAGGAAAGAATTTAGTATCATGCTTCAATAAAACTCAGAATTCTATATCTCTCTCTACGGCTAAAGTAGAATAGGCCGTAGCTAGAGCTACAAATGAACCGAGCCGCTCCATCAAAGCTCAACTCGAGCTCAGTCAATTCAAGCTCAAGCTAGCTTGTTATATAATCGAGCCGAACTCGAACTCATTTATTATAAGCTCGTGGTTCGTCGAGACGCTCCCGAGCCATTAATATATATATATATATATATATATATAATATTAATATATTATAAAATATATATATTCTATTCAAAGATAAAAATTAAAAAGTTTGTCTAAAGTACTAAACCCTAAATTCTACTTGTTTTTTAAATGCCGTTATCCACTTCTACTTCTACTTTTCTTTTCTCTAATCTTGATAAAAGATATAGCATTCCGGTCTGGTGTGCCTCTTTTTTTTTTATGATAATAGTGACATAGAGGAGTATAGAGTTTCCTAATTGTCGTAACAAACTTTCTGGTTGAACCAAGTGCTGAGCTTGCTGAAGTGATTCTTGGACCTTAGTGATTTTCCTGTTGAGATTTGTAGTCGAGACCTCTTTGTATATTTAGTGAAAATCCAAATTCTAGAATTTGATCAAGTGTTGCAGTGGTGTTCAGCATTTGTATCTGCTTCTTCAGATTGTCTAACTCACGAGTCAATCTAGCTTCATGTTCAAGGCTTTCTAATGTTGCTTGATCCTTCTCTCCAGTTGACTTAGCTTCATAGAATAAGGATATTCTTTTTATGAAATTTTTTTTGCTTAGTGGTCGTAACATGTGATTTTAGCAAAACTTCCCATTTTTAAACAGACGAGCATAAGAGTCTTCCAATGCGTAATAAAACAATTTTTCAACATCATTTAGATTTGAATCTTGAACTAATTCCGATTTTGATCCTTTTATAATTGTAGCAAAAGCAAGAAAATTTCTAGAGATCGATCTCTTCTTATGTTATTTCAAGATCTTCTTCAATTAGATCTTCATTGACTTCTTTTGTTTTAGATAGGTGGGACATTCAGCCTGAATGTGACCAAAACGTTCACATTCTCGGCACTATATTACTTTATTCTTTGATTTATTTTCAGCATTTTGTTGAAAATTGTTTCGTTGAGTTCTGTTGACTGTCTATAGTTTGATTGGAACTTCTTGAGCCACCTTGATTTCTAGATTTTCCAGTTTGTCTAGAGGTAGTGGTCTTTGATGAAGCATTATGATTATTATGTTTTTACCACCTCTACCTCTATTCCTTCTGCTTATTTGCTTAAGGATTTTGGACAAGTTTTTTGATATTAATGCCAAAGCATCATCATTTGCAAGAAATGCCATAGGTTATCATCACTAGTGATCATCTGCGTCAGGAACACTTTATATTAAATTTTGACGATACCAAACACTAGGAATTTAGACCCCCAATTATTTTAGTTTTTAGACTTGAGCAGTAACTCATGCAAACGTCTGAATGGAGACTCGAGAGGTCAATCACTACAATGATTCGAAGAGTAACCCGTGTGGTTAACTCTTGAATAAACAGAAAAAAGCAATTCAAAGATCAACTCGAGAAGGGTCATCCTTCGAATAGCTCAAGAAAAAGAGTAATCGAGTGGTTATCTCTAGTCTGAGACAGAAGACTGAAGACGAAGAGTAAAAGGTATCAAGACAAAAAGGTTGAAAAGACCAAGAGGTGGAAGGGTCTACCTTTCGAAGTATTGCAAGACCGAATGGTAAAGTAAACCATTCGTAACCGAAGGGTCACAAAGGTCAAAGATAGGAATGACCTACCTTTCGAGGAGTCAAGGGACGAGTGGTAAGGTAAACCATTTGTATCCAAGAGAACCTAAGGCTCAAGAGTTAACCGCTAATGAGTGTCAAACATGTCTTATTTTATAGGGTGTTTGAGTGGTGTTTATTGCATTGATTGAGTCTTTTTTGAGGTTAATTGTGTGCTTTATTTTCATATGAGCACTAACATTGAAACTCTTGCAAGGCATTTGAGTGTTTTGAAGGTTTTTGAGCATAAAAGAAGGGCATATGGACTTGAAATGGAGCACCAGAGAAAGAGTGCAACAGAGAAATGTAGCAGAACCTCGTCACAGTCGTGACGGGGTCATGATGTGAAACTAGAGCTGGTCACAAGTCTCGTCACGCTTGTGACTGGGTCCGAGACGCGAAATTTGTGCTACTTATGAGATTACACCTACTCTACGCCCTTCAGGACATCAGCTTTAAAATGAGATGTTAGTGGGATTTTTGAGGGGGGAAGTCTTGTATCTTTTCTTCATTTTCCAGAGCTTGTAGATTAGATTTTTCTCTCTCTAGCTTAGACCTAGATTCCACTAGATACATCACTACTCTACAATTCCTAGTATGCAGGCCCGTTCCTATCGTTTTATAGGCCCGGGGCATAGCATAAAAAATGGGCCCTACATGAGATTAACCTACATGAGATTAATATATATATATATATATATATATATATATATATATATATATATATATATACACACATGTTTGCGTGTGTGTGTCTATGCGCGCGTGCGTGTTTGACTACAGGGAAAAAAATTAATGTCAAATAACTTGAAATAAGATTTATAAGTTTTTAACAATTTTGAATACACAATAATAATAATGAAAATAACTCTAGATGCTTTCATTAGTTACAAATGAATTTGTCTTTGTTGACTTAAAAAATACAAAATATTCAATAATTGTATATATATATATATATATATATATATATGACTTCATAAATAAAGAATTATAGTTTATAAAAATGAATAGACAATTGAAAACGAAATAAGCTTATAAACAATCACATTGTTATTATAATAAATAATAAAGTATTTATTAATAAAAAATATAATACACAACTTACAAACAAGAGTAGATCGAGCATGAAATCTTAATTACCGGGAGCAATAAATTAAAATATTTTAAAACGTGATAAATGATATTCATAACAAAATATAAAACATGATTAATTGGATAAAATAGTTCGAATAGAAAACACATTATAAATCACGCATATTCTCTATTGATATCATATTTATAAATACTTTTTCTTTTAGTTAGATCAATTTCAAAATTTTTTTTAGATTAATATAAATACATTGAAGCGTAATAAAAATTCTAAACTAAATTGACTAGATAATTCATATAAAAAAAACTATCTTTTAGAATTATTTCATAACTAAATCACAAAATATATTACATAGACATAAATCATTATAAAGTTCACAAAATAACACATGTTTTAAATATTAGTAAATTTCTCAAATAGGAATAGTAGATTCAAAATTTGATATGAATCACAAATCAATCTATACTATAAATCTCACTATAATTATAGAAATGTAAAAGAATCACATAGTTAAAAACTCAAAAAATACAATTAGAAATATAAATAAATTTCATACATTATAATTTGAATACTATATAATATTTCTAAATTCATCTTCTAAAGAGTAGGTAGGAAAAATTAAATTCCATAAGTTATAATTTTAATACTATATATAATATCCCTAAATTCATCTTGGGTGGAAAAATTTAAAGTAATATAAATTAAAGTATAAAAATAAATATATATGCAACCATGGAAGTTTGAAAAATTTGAAGTATAAAAATAAATATATATACAGCCATGGGAGTTCGAGCCCTTAACATCCTTATTCATTAAAATAAGTCTAACCAACTAACCTAAATCATATTTGTTTTATTTAAATGTACAAAGAATACTTATACATAAAGTCTACAGTATATATATAAAAGGTGGTGGACTAGAGTGGTGGGCCCCTTTCAAGTGTGGGCCCTGGCTAAGGGCCCAGCTCGCCCTTGCCCAGCCGGCCTGCTAGTATGAGAAGTGATTTAGAGTTGTGGAGAATTGACAACTCTCCTTGATTGTGGAGATTTTTCAAATGTGTTGAATTACGATTACAATTATGAATTCAAGTTGGTAACTCTTTCTAATTCTTTTTTTAATTTCATCTTTTGTCTATTAATTTCTAATTTTCATCTCTACATTGCTAGCTTGATTACAATTGCAATTGTGCTTTTAATTCATGATGATTTGTGGCTAGATCTTCTAGGAAATGGTTAAGAATCTCCCTTGATTATGCATTTAAGTTCTTTAATTGTTTAATGATAAGATTCGGTATATCTTGGTTAGAAGTGAACTTTGATTGTTCCTAGCTCTATTTTGTGGCCACAATAGGTTAGGTGTTTGAGAGAGTGGGGCTTGTAAGAGATTGAGATCTCATGTAGTCTTGTTCACTTACTATCCCTGCCTTTGATTTGAGAGGAGAGTGTAGATTAGGTGTTTGATAAATGCCTACTACTTCTCCTTAGTCATTCATACACCTCTTTAATTCTACCTTAGGCATGGAATGCATATGACCGATATTCCCATCCAATTCCCCGTTTTAATTGCTTTATTTTGCTTTTACTGTCATGCTTGTTTCTTTTTCGTTTCCATGCCTTCAATGCCATTCTTTCTCCTAGTTAACTCTTGATAATACACCCCATATGATTGTCACGCACTCCACTTAGCTCCAAGTTGTCATCCTTGTGAGACCAACACTCGGGGATTTCATCCTTGTTTACACTCATCCATTTCATTTCCATTACCATCCACCACCACTAAAAACACATTTATCAACCACTCAATAGGACTGCTCGAGACATTCTCCAAGCTGTATAGTTTGAAACCTTAAAATGTGAGTAAATATGTCTAAGGCAAAGTGAGTTCTTCCCAAGGTCGATATTCCAATAAATGCCTGACCTTTTGTGTAGAACAAAAAGCAATGTTCAGCGTAATTTAAGGTCTTAGTGACTGGAAATTTGACGCACTCACCTACCCTCAGGATTACCCGCCGGTCTATAAGTGTTTGAAATTGGTTCTCCCTCCAACGGAACTATTTCAACATAACGCTCCTATAAATACCCTTTTCCAATTGAGAAGAAGGTGTTAAGTTGGTCGATTGAATATTCTAAGTGCAAACAAGCTTTCAAAGTTTTAGTATTTTATGACCAATGTTAATTGTTAAGAGAGAGACCAGGACCTTAATAGTACACATCCAGATTAGAGAGTCTTGAGCTGATGTGAAGTAAAAAGAGGTGGAGTAAACTCTGTAGGTGTTGAAAAACCTAGGTGTAAAATTCATTGTCGGCTTTGTGTTCAAGGGGTGAACTTTGGTGGTGTATTGTACTGGAGATAGTGCAATCTCTTCACATGTTGTGAAGAAGAGTGGAGTAAACTTAGTTAACAGTCGAACCACTATAAAAACTCTCTGTCTCTTTCTTTATTTCTTTTGCACACTGTATAAACGAACCAAACTTAATTTTTATCAAGAAAATCTAACGTGCAAAGAAACCTTAAAAAAGGGTTAACAATAATTTTCGATGCACATCTAAAACTCTGACAAAGTAGTTAAGATTACCTCTCGGGTATCCTTTACCATTTGTTGAGAATTTGAAAAAACACTACGAGTTTATTCACCCCCTCGATCCAGACTCGTACTTAACCCATCGGGACAACCAATCTACATTTCATATGCATGTTGAGTACTATTGAGTTCAGCTATAGTCTTTAATTCCCATCCAACACTTTCTTGGATAGTTGTAACCTTCATTATGAATCTTTGAGGCAGTGAGCGAAGAATTTTTTGAACCAATTTGTTCTCAGAGAATGGTTCACCAAGTACAGTTGTTTCGTTCTTCAATTCTTGAACTCGAGTGTTGAATTGGACAATCATTTCCTCCTCTCGCATCTTCAATTCCTCATATTTAGTATGGACTTGTAAAATTGACTGCTTAACTAAGGCATATCCTTCATACAACGCTCATGTATATCCCAAACTTCTATAGCCTAAGTACACCCAACTATTAGGGAAACTAACTCTCATCAAGACTCCCTATGATTGCATTCACGGCCTTATTGTTAAACTCATTAGCCGCACTTTCATCAACAGTCCACTGTTTTTCTAAGACAAAAACAATTGTTTTATCTTCTTTGATTGGAGTAGGATGTGTCGAACCTTTAACCACAGAAGCCCAAACTTTACTTCCCTGAGCTTGTAGATATACTCTAGTGCATGCCTTCTAGTAAGCATAATTCGATCCAATAAGTTGTGGTCGCCTGACTTGACTTTCCATCCTGTTTATCCAAGTTTTGATACAAAAACAACAAACAACTACTTGCAGAATACCACAGAGACATAGTGTGAAGAAAACAAAATTACAAAAAATTGAGTATACACACAAGTAGAAGTTGTCACAGAACTATACAAGAATAATATTCTTGAAACGAGCTTTAATACCAAGTGAAGAATGTGAATTTTACCTATTAAGTGTCCCACTATATTGGGTAGTCAAGATTATTATCAAGACTTTATACAGTTGAACGTACATAGAGTTATATTCTCAAGTGATCTAAGAATAGCGATCTAAGTCTTAAACTACCAACGTATAGTTAGGCATAAACAATGCATAAATATGAATCAAACTGAAAATGCATGCAATTAAAGCATAGAAAAACACACATTTTGATAACCTAGTTCGGAGACTCCTTATCCTATGTCTAGGGGGCATTCCAAGAATCGATTGCCCAACTCTGTACAATACATCTAGTGGTCAGCGTGGGTTCGATTCGGGCAACACCCAAATTTTATTTTGAATATCCAAAAATTTTGAGTGATGTTTTTTACACCCGATATCCGAATTAAATTTAATTCATCTACATTCGATTCAGGTGATACTATTTCGAATTAGTTTGGATATGCCCAAAATTTTATTTTTATCAAGTTTGAGTTTTTTAAGGATTTTATTATTTTTGTATTTATATTTTGTATATACTATCAAACTAAAAATAAGACAAACTAGTAATTACTAATTAAGAGACTTTTGAGAATTAATATATTATTAATTATGAAATTCATTTAAACTTAAATATATAATTTATATTATTATATTTATAATAAAATTTCAATTAGTTCGAGTTTCGGTTCGGGTATAGATAAATTTTTAACTCTCAATATTCAAACAATATTTAAATTCAAATATACCAAAATTTGAAATATCTGAACTCATAACTATTTGGAAGTTCACCTAGAATTTTAAAAATTCAATTCGAGTTTCGGGTAGTAGAATAGTTCGGATAATCCAAATTACGCCCATCCTAGGTACAAATCTGAATACAAGCCTCAACAACTCTCTTGCTCCCATCACCAAGTGTCTCAACCACAAGCTCATTTATACCTAAATATTAATTATCTATTAGTAAAATTGCCTAATATACTTATTTTATATTTAAGGTATAATTAATATATATATATATATATATATATATATATATATATATAAATTATTTATTTATTTATTTATTTATACATAAGTTATAATAATATAAGAACATACAGAATAAATTATTATTTCTATTTTTCTGTGTAATTACTATGGTAATTTTATGCTACTGTCTCTCTATATATTTTTAAATTTAAAGAATAAAAGTATAATTACACAATATTTTATTGAGTGATACTTTTGCATTAATCTTATATTCAGATAAATGTACACTTTCAAATATTAAAATGGTTTATAATTTAATTTTTTATTTTATTATCTAATTATATAAAAAAAAATTTTATTCCTGCATCGCATGGGTAAATTGAGAGAGGAGCGAAATTGATTTTTCAAATTGAGTGAGAGGGGGAACGGTCATGGTAGAGGTGGGTAAATTATGCTATGGACCCGAGTCCACCTTGCAAGGTGGACTCGGGTCCATGTTCATAATTTTAGAACGAGTAAATACCAATTTTGGTCCCACGACTATTAGCAAAATCACAATTTTGGTCCACATGTTTCATTTCTACCAATTTTGGTCACACGACTATTGTTTTAGTACCAATTTTCATCCACGACTATTATTTTAGTGCCAAAATTCATCACGCCGGTCACCCATCCGTTTAAAACGTGCAAAAATCTAAAATTGTTAAGCGTATTTTCACCATTTTCAACTTAATATCTTAATTTGAGTATGAATAAATGGATTTAAGTCCTAAAATCGATCAAAATTCGCAGTTTTCCTTCTTATTTTACCTTAATTTGAGGAGGAGAATTGTGAATTGTGATCGATCTTAGGGCTTAAATCTCTTTATTCATGCTCAAATTTGGGATATTGAGTTGAAAAGGACGAAAATACCTTCAAAAATTTTAGATTTTGGCACGTTTTAAACCGATGGGTGACCGGCACGATGAATTTTGGCACTAAAACAGTAGTCGTGGGACCAAAATTGGTACTAAACAATAGTCGTGTGACCAAAATTGGTAGAAATGAAACATGTGGACCAAAATTGTCATTTTGCTAATAGTCGTGGGACCAAAATTGGTATTTGCTCATTTTAGAACTCTATGTTTACAATTTTTAAAAAAATTAAATGTATTTTTTAAAATGTTAATAAATAAATTAGCTTATCCAATGTAGATTTTTATTTTTTATTCCAAGCTAGACAGTTTTCATCGGATTACCATATTATTTGCATATATCATTATTTTACTCTAAGAAGTCTAACTATAACACATTCAAAAATTTAACCAAATTAATTACATAGATAAAATTAAACCCTAAGGATAAATAAAGTATAACCTAAAGAGCCAAAATTTGGCATGTTTAGGTAGAATTATAGCTCTTATAACACATTATACAGTCCAACTGTTAGACAAAAATACACAACAAATAAAACATGCCCACAAATCAAACATCCATGAAATAAAGATAATCTATACACTTAAAAAAAACAGAGTTAATCTATACATACTTGTTTTAGAAATATCTTATAATTCATGAAGTACTAAGGTTCTGGATATTTTACTCCAGTAATTCTAAAATAAAGCACTAAAAACTATAGTTCTAGATAATATACTTCATTAGTGATGTAAAATAAGTATAAAAATTTACAATAACAATATATAATATACTACCAACGTCGTATACAAAAAGGTTTTCAATAATGTTTAATTCAAAACAGTTACATTGATATACTATTATGTTTTTTTTTTATACAAAGATGAAAGCATTGCTATATATTTACATAGAAAATATATCATCTGTATAAATAATTTCTATAACTGAGTTGCTGGACAACGAGATAATTAGCCCAACTAATACAAATCATAAATATTGATATATAAAATGTCTAAAGTTTCAGCACCGGATGCATATATATACACACATTGACTATTAATTGGGCAACTATATATATATTTACTCAAATTCAAGTAATGATAACATCAGAAAACATAATCAATCAAACTCAATTCTTCAATTGTACTATATAATATTCGATATTACAATTTACATAATTGTATATCGATCTAAATATTCTTAACGTATTATAGCAAATCCATTCCGTGCAACGCACGGGTGAAAATAATAATAATAATAATAATAATAATAATAACAACAACAACAACAACAACGAGAACTTTTTTACTATTACTTACAGTTTCATCCTCATGGACGATGAGCATATACTTTTTCTCAGGCGTTCTAATAGCGTTTTTTGGTTCGTTTTTCTTAATGACATGAACTGTACAATTTCAGCCCACAGTTTGTGTGTCGAGATCAATTAACTTTACTACATTATATTTGTCATGACTAATATCTTTGTGCCATGAGAAATATGAATGGGAACCACAACATTACATGCAAAGATACAAGTATAGATGAACAGATTATACAATAAATATATTTACATAACGATATGAGAACCACAACATTATATACAAGGATACAAATATAGATAAACAAATTATACAATAGATATATTTACATAAAGATATTGAAGTTATACTAATTAATGAGTATATCATCATTGATTTAAAAAAAAAAAAACTGTAATCATTATGAGTACAAATACAAATAATAGAATTAGCATAATAATATTTTGACAATCATACCTATACAATGTTAAGTAGATGTTAGGTTTAGTTTTGGGTGAATACCAGTGAGAAGGGGAGGGGAGGGGTTTATACTGTTATTTTGTGTAAAAATAATGTTTTAATTAGGAATCTATACAAAATTGTATTATAGAATCCTATTAAGACTTCAATATTCTAATTTTAAGTTAGGAATCTATACAGAATTGTATTATAGAATATTGCCAATTTGTTTGAAAACTACAATAAATAAACAAATTGCCCTAAAAAATTTAATGTTAAACTTCTGTTATATTTAACGGAAAAAATTTGGTAAAATTATAAATAATTAAGATAGATTAGGAATTTAATTGGAGATTACACAATACGAAGAACATAAAGTACGATATGTTATAGCAAACTATTATACTAACATTTTTTTTAGTTCCAGTTAGGAGTTGACTCTTATTATAAGTGGAGATATCCGGAGCCTTGTTAGCGACATCTAATTATTATTGTTAAGGGACAAAATACCAGCCCAGGAGTTATTCATAAAAAAACAATATATGGACACTCTAAACTTGTTTAGAGATAAGCAGATTTACCGTTTATTTTTTCTGGACAAGAAAAATTACAACATTTTAAGCACTCATTTTCTTAGTACACAGCATTTGTTCAGCACTTATTCAAAATTTGATACTCACAAAATCATACATTTAAGCAGAGATGTCGATGGCTTTGATTTCAGGTTTTTTAACTTCCACTTTGGGAACAGTAACAGTGAGCACTCCATTCTCCATAGAAGCTTTCACCTCATCCATCTTCGCATTCTCCGGCAGCCGGAATCTCCTTAGGAACTTACCGCTGCTCCGCTCCACACGGTGCCATTTGTCGTTCTTCTCCTCCTGCTCTCTGCTCCTCTCTCCGCTGATCTGCAAAACTCTCCCTTCTTCAACTTCCACCTTCACCTCCTCCTTCTTCAGCCCCGGCAGATCTGCTTTGAATATGTGAGCCTCCGGCGTCTCCTTCCAGTCAATACGCGCGTTGGCGAAGGCCGATGCATCCCCCGCCGAGGCGCCGGGGGCATTTGCGACGGCGCTTGAAAACGGGAACCCTTGGTAAGGATCCCACAGGTCTAGAGAGAAGGGATCGAAGATGTTGCTCCGGCGAGTTCCAAAGATGCTTGGAATCAAAGACATTTTCTTGAATGAATGAGCTGAGAATTCTTCTGGTTATAGCTGACTGAGAGTATGACGAGCTGAGGAATGCTTAATTTGAACTTGTTCACTTTCGATGCGAAAATGAGGAGCATATATAATCGGTGTTTATATATGAGAGAAGATTTTTTTATTTTTTTTTTTGAGAATATATATGAGAGAAGATAAAGCTGGAACATTCATGAATCATCTATGTGAAGTTTGAACTGGAGGTTCTACAATTCCATGTCCATCATTCTGCAATGTTCTACTATGTTCTTGAATCTTGAATCAGAATATCAGAAGATGGAACATGGGCCAACATTACATTAAGATTTTGAGAGTGGTCGATTTGGGCTTTTCCGGCACAATTGTCTGCGCTCTATAGCCCGGCAATTTATTGTGGATAATTATTATATGGATCACGGTTCAGTGTTATTTGGACTATAAAAAATAATTTATAATATACTAAAAATATATTATTTGTGTACTAACAGTATATTATATAAAATAATGTAATTTTAAATGATGTTTTTTAATATAAGATACATTTTTAATATATTAAAAATATAATATTTGTGAACTAAATATACATTATTTGATAGCGTACAAAATAATGTAATTTCAGTACTCTAATAATATACTTTCAAATAATGTAATTTATATACACAAATAATATACTTTTTATTAGTTGTGCGGGTCATGATTTACGTAATAATGATTGATTATTGTGTGGACCATAGTTACATAATGCTATATAAACCATAAAAAAAAAATTATTAATACACCTCCCTTAGTATACTAAGGGATGTGTATTCAATCATAAAAAAAAAATTTGAATACACCTCCCTTAGTAATTATTAATACACCTCCCTTAGTATACTAAGGGATGTGTATTCAATCATAAAAAAAAAATTGAATACACCTCCCTTAGTATACTAAGGGAGGTGTATTCAATCAACACTTCTATAAATTTTTAACAACTTTAAAAGTTTGATCGTATTCGATTTAGACTTTAAAAGTCTATCAATTTTCAATTCATACTTTTAAAGAGTCTTTAAAAGTATACTACTATTTAAGATAATTTAAGTTTTTATAACGCCTTTAAAAGTCTACAAGTATTCAAAAATTTATTAACTTTTAAGGACTCTATCATAATAGAATATCTGTAAACTTTTACTTCACAAATATAAATAGTTGGAATCTAACCCTTTAACCACAAACTTTTCAACGTGTGGTACATATGTTTTTCTCTATCTAAACCGGACAAACTTTTCATCTTTTCTTGTCAAATTTTACATTACGTTTTAAAACATTCAGAAATACTCATATACCTTTGATTTTTTTTTCTTTTTATTTTTACACATATCTATAAAAAAAGCATAGCTAATATTTTATTATTGTTGCAAACAACAACTAAATTTTGTTACTGTTTATACTCATTTGGTCTTATACTAGTTGATTTTTCGTACTTATTATTAGACTCATCTAATGTTTATTAAGTTCATATTTAATTAGAATAGGTATACGTACTAGTTTTATCACTTTCACTAACTTAACAATTTCAATTTAGATGGCGGCATGACGCTTGATAGCCAAGATCAAATTTTCTAGGGAATTTAAGGGGTGAATAAATAATTTTTTTGACTTAAAAGAAAGTTTGTATCAACAAAAAATACGATTCTCTATTATTAAGGAAAGTAAGTCTAGCTTAGGGATAGGATTATTTTTTCCGAGTGATTGAGAATGTATAAAATTTATAGAGCATTATTGTTACTGAAGAATTTTCTTATATTTGCTACATACATGTTTTATCGTGGGTATGTATATATAGTTGTTAACAATTTTGAGTGTCATACATACATACATAAAAATATATTACATACTATAAAAGTTTTTGTAACAAATTGTAAATAATGTAGTATTAATAGAAGTTATGAAATGTTTGTAAGAATGTATTCAATTTAGAGTTTTAATGGCTTTTGTAGACTTTTTAATATGAAAAAATTTATAAAATATGTGTCTTACAAACTTTTATAGACTCATACAAAGTTTATGAAAGTCTAAAAGATTCTAGGTAAATATAGAAAGATTCTATGAAAATCATTTAAAATCTATCACTTTAAAACTGTTTGAAAGTCTTGATTGAATACATCCCCCACCCCCCTAAAAGTATATTATTTGTGTAAAGAATGTACATTATAAAAAATAATGTATTTTTTGTACTCAGTAGTGTATTTTCCTTGAATACAAGGTACATTTTTAATATATAAAACATATATTATTTGATAAATAAAAAATAATGTACTTTCAGTACTCAAATAATGAACTTTCAAATTAATAACGTACACGTGTACACAAATAATATACTTTTTTTTTTATTTATGATTCACACATATATATTGACCATGATCTACATAATAATGAGTCCTATAACCCAAGGGAGTGACTTTTTTTATTGCAATCTACAAACATTTTTTTAAAATTTAAAACAAAATATTTCTCCTTTTTAAAAAGGAAAGTGTAATTAATCTTTTTAAAAGTTTTTAAATGATGTTTAGTCAATTAGTAATATCTTTTTCTATTAGGATCTTTTTATATTTTCAATCAATTAGTACGTAATATCAGTTTTCTTTTCCATTTTATCTTTGCTATTGTTTGGACGAAATTTTTACAAAAGATGATTTTATTTTTATTAATAGTAGAATAGATAAGTATTCTAAGTCAAGGACCTTGTGGTCCAGTGGCATCAAACCCTTTCCTTTTATTCTCAAAATTTAATAAATAAAATATTATTACTAATAAAACTTTATTAATTTGTTTATCAATTAATTAATAATATTAGATTAGGCAAAAAAAATGAAGGAAGATTTTACTTTTATTAATAGTATATTATTCAGGTAAATAGAAAAATTTGCCGGGAAAGGACTAACGCAGACAATTGGGCCAGAAAAGCCTAAATTATATTCGAAATAATAATGTCAACCGAAGTTCCATCATTTGAAATTCTGTTTCAAGAACATAGTAGAACAATGCAGAAGGATGGAAATGGAACATTGTAGAACCTTCGGTTAAGGTTGCTTCATGAATGTTCCGACATCATCTTCTCTCATATATAAACACCCTTTGTGTTCCTCCATTTATGCATCGAAACTGAAAAATTCAAGCAAAGCATTCCTCAGCTCGTTGTACTATCATTCAGCTATTAGCAGAAGAATTCTCAGCTCCATTCAATCAAGAAAATGTCTTTGATTCCAAGCATCTTTGGAGCTCGCCGGAGCAACATCTTCGACCCCTTCTCTCTAGACCTGTGGGATCCTTTCGAAGGGTTCCCGTTTTCGAGCGCCGTCGCCAATGCCCCCGGCGGTTCGGAGGGGGAAACATCGGCCTTCGCCAACGCGCGTATTGACTGGAAGGAGACGCCGGAGGCTCACGTGTTCAAGGCAGATCTGCCGGGGCTGAAGAAGGAGGAGGTGAAGGTGGAAGTGGAGGAAGGGAGAGTTTTGCAGATCAGCGGAGAGAGGAGCAGAGAGCAGGAGGAGAAGAATGATAAGTGGCACCGTGTGGAGCGGAGCAGCGGTAAGTTCCTAAGGAGATTCCGGCTGCCGGAGAATGTGAAGATGGATGAGGTGAAAGCTTCGATGGAGAATGGAGTGCTCACTGTCACTGTTCCCAAAGTGGAAGCTAAGAAACCTGAAATCAAAGCCATTGACATCTCTGCTTGAGCGTCTGATTTAGTGTTTATGAAATTTGGAATGAAGTGCTCAACAAATGCTATGTATTAATAAAATGAATGCTGAAAATGTTGTAATTTTTCTTGTAAAAAAAAAATACGAAAGAACTGTTCATTTGTAAACAAGTATCGTGTGTCTGATCTGTTGGATTTTTCAGTATAATATATTTTTTTAAAAAAAAAGTATAATATATATTATATATTAATGTTTTAATTATGGGGGTGCAAGTTCATTAAGTTTGTTTACTTAAAGTGATTAAAGTTTGTTCGTACTCAATCATTATATTAGATATAATACCTTAAAAGCAATGGTATTTATATTTCTCATAATAATATCATCAATATATTTGATAGGAAATATATTCTGAGTATACGACTCTAAATATTTTATATGGTATACGAGTATATTAGATATAATACCTTAAGCAATGGTATTTATATTTCTCATAATAATATCAATATATTTGATAAGAAATATACTCTGAGTATACGATTCTAAATATTTTATACGATATACGAGTATATGTATGAGCCTATAAAAAGGTTAACGAAGACTTTTGGGCTTTTTCCTCTCTTTTCACTTTTCATGCTCTCTCTAGACAAGATCTTAAAAGCAATGATCTCTCTTCTCTCTAAAATCATTTAAAAACAATGAATAAAAGAGCTACTTTAGATTAAATCTTTTTATCTATTTTCATGCTATACATTTATCATTATACATATAGCGTATGCAAGACAATTTAGTTATATCAATACTATTTAAGATTTTTAGTCAAGTATATATGAAACAAAACTACTAACATTACGTTATTTTAATTAGGTTGTTATATTTATATCTAACACGGTGATGTATATATTATTTAATATAAATTAACCTTGGATTGATATTAGGTTGTTACATTTATATCTAACACAGTGGTCTATATATTATTTGATATAAATTACCCTTGGATTGGTATTTTGTCCTTAATATCTCTTTAATATCTTCACGTCGCTCGAGACTAATGGAACCAAACCAATAGATTTCATATAATTGGGGACAAATTGCCATAACATCCAATTCCCACTACAAATAAGTAATTTAATAGTTTTAAGTAAATATAATATATAATAGAAGTATATTATATATAAGCTATTGTATTTAAAACGTAATTAATACGGAGTATTAAATAGAAAAGTAAAAAAGTTAAGGTAAAAAGTTGTGTGAGACAGTCTCACAAATCCTTATCCGTAAGACGAGTCTGGCCAAGATGAAAATGTAATACATATACTGAAAAATTTAAATCAATTTATTGGGTTATTTGGATGTTTGATCTTCTTTGTCAACAAATCCTTTCTAAATAGTTAATATGATTAAATTCAATCTGTTTTTTTTTTTTCCATGTTATTAACATAATACTTGGTAAATAAATATATAACATTATTGTGTAGTATAACTTTGATATTTAATTACAAGATAGTATAAAAAGAAAACAATAAACAATGCATGTAGTGGATATAATTAATTAATAAATTTGAAAGTAATGAATCTTTGCATTGTAGAAAATATAAACAATATAACTAATGAAATTATATCTCTTTTTAAATTTTTTATAATGAATTTTTTTTAATAAAGACATTATAGATATCGAATTATAAATTAAAGAAATGCATATATATATATTTGTTTGTTGTAACTACTAATTTATTTAATTTAATAAGATTAATAAAGTGAGATACTTACTTTTGAATAATATACTCTAACATATTCGTAGTATATGTTCAACAATATGACAACTTTATTTGGGTTGAGGTTCGAACTTGAGACCTTTCTTATAGAAATTAATGGGTAAGTTAAAAGTTTACGGAATATTAACGGAGAAGATAATATTTAATGGACAATTTAGTAGATAATCATATAATTAAGGATAAATTAAAAAATCTCAAGGAAAAATATAAATATAAACAATCTAAACCAACAATTTGATTTAATAATTTCACTGTCATTTTTTCTACCAATATTATAGGCTTAACTTTTTTTGGCTCTTATTAATACAGTAGATAATGCATTTTTTACTTATGGCCCACAAAACAATGATTGTAAATTATTAATTGAAAATACAAAATGTTTTAACTATAGATGCATAATTTTTTATGGTTGTTATGCCATGGACCTGGGTCCACCTTGCAAGGTGGATCTGGGTTAATGTTTACAATTTTAAAACTCTATACTCATAGTTTTATAATTTTATATTCACAATTTCATAATTCTATATTCAACAATATAACACAATTTTTGAATCTATATAACAAAATTGTGTTAAAAATTGTGAGTATTGAGTAATGTAATTTTGTATATTGAGATCTAAAATTGTGAATATATAATTCTAAAATTGTGAACATAGAGTTCTAAAATTGTGAACATGAACTCGAGTCCACTTTGCAAGGTGGATCCGAGATCCGAGTCCTAGCATAATTTGCCAATTTTTTAGATCAGAATTTTCAATTTAATATGAACTTTGGTTTATGGTATAACAATTGTAAAAAAGACACTCTCTTAGGCTTTACATTGTAGACAATTAGGCCCAATTGGAAAAGCCTAAATCACTCTCAAATAGTGATTAGGCTATGTTTGGTTAGCAGCTTATTCGCAAAAATTTAGTGGATTTGACCATCTTTAACGGTTTGACCAAGTCAAACCGCTAAAGATAGTGTTTGGTTAACAGCGATTTGGAGCAGCGGTCAAGTCAAACCGCTAAAGATGGTGTTTGGTTAACAGCAATTTGGAGCAACGATTTGCTCCAAACCGCTGAAATCCCAAACGCTACTAATAGCAGCGTTTGGGATTGACATTTTGAGGAAGATTAATTTCTTTCCCAAAACACCCTCCCCTTTAGTATAAAGAAGCCTCAGACTTCTCTTTCTCTTGCCCATCCAATGTGGGATGGGCAAGAGAAGAATATGGGGCGTTGAACTCCCTTTTAAAAGGGAGCTCAACCCCCCTTCTTTTATAAACTTACGATGTGAGATCTTTTGATCCCAAATCTTTACAGTTTATTTTTTTCTTTTTCTTTTGTTTAATTATTATTATTATTATATTATTATTATTATTACTATTATTATTATTATTATTATAGAGTATATTTGGTCATTTTACATTTTAACCGCTAATCTAAACAGCTAATTTAACTAAACATCTTTTTACAAATCGCTGATACATTCCGCTGGTCAAACCTTCTAATACAATCCACTGTTTGATAACCCCTAACACAACCCGATAATGTCGGCCCAGTTTCATCATCTGATATCTGATATTCATATAAGAACATTGCAAAGGATGAAATGGAAGATTGTAGAACCTGCTCACCTGCAGTTCGCACTTCACCCCGATGCTTCATGAATGTTCTAGCTTTATCATCTCTCATATATAAACACCGTTTATGCTTCTCTATTTTCGCATCGAAAGTGAACAAGTTCAAGCATTCCTCATTGTATTCACAGTCAGCTATTGCTAGAAGATTTCTGCTCTCATTCAATCAATCAAGGAAATGTCTTTGATTCCAAGCATCTTTGGAGCTCGCCGAAGCAACATCTTCGATCCCTTCTCTCTAGACCTGTGGGATCCTTTCCAAGGGTTCCCGTTTTCCAGCGCCGTCGCCAATGCCCCCGGCGGCTCGGCGGGGGAAACATCGGCCTTCGCCAACGCGCGTATTGACTGGAAGGAGACACCGGAGGCTCACGTATTCAAGGCGGATCTGCCGGGGCTGAAGAAGGAGGAGGTGAAGGTGGAAGTTGAGGAAGGGAGGGTTTTGCAGATCAGCGGAGAGAGGAGCAGAGAGCAGGAGGAAAAGAACGACAAATGGCACCGTGTGGAGCGGAGCAGCGGTAAGTTCCTGAGGAGGTTCCGGCTGCCGGAGAATGCGAAGATGGATGAGGTGAAAGCTTCGATGGAGAATGGAGTGCTCACTGTCACTGTTCCCAAAATGGAAGTTAAGAAACCTGAAATCAAAGCCATTGACATCTCTGCTTAAATGTCTGATTTCGTGTGTATGAAATTTAGAATCAAGTGCTGAACAAATGTTGTGTATTAAGAAAATGAGTGCTTAAAATGTAATAATATATTTTGTATTAATATTATTATAAATAATATATTTTGTACTACATCTGTCCCATTTTACCTGTCTTATTTATTATTCATTACTCAAATTAACTCTTTATTCATTGCTTATTTTTTTTAGTAATTTTTTATTATTTTTAAATTTAATTTTTTGTGTTTAAAACTATTTTTAATGTAGTTTCTAAATATATAAATTTTATATATTAATGCTAAACTTAATATTATTAAAAATTAGATTAAAAATAACTTCAGTCAAGCCTCGTTAAACGAATGAGACAACCATTTTGGAACGGAGATAGTAATATATTGTGAACTATTTATTACAAAATCCAACAGACACAAATAAATAGTAGTACTCTTCAAAAAAAAAAAAAAAAAAAACCTAGAGTCAAGTATACCTCTGTAAAACTTTTAAAATGAATTGCACTCAGAACTAGAAACCAGAAGCACAAGGGAGAGGAAGTGCTCACACAGATCACAATGGTAAAAGCCCAGTACAAATTAAACTATCAAATATATAGATAGCTAAACTAAAACTATTCTTTGATGCTTTTTATTTTAATTGTCCTATGCATACATCAACAAGATCATTTCAATCCCAGATTATACAAGTTCCAATCGAGAAAGGAGGTTGTTAACAAGATATAGAAATACTATGTACCTTGGATCAAAAGAAATGCATACTCGTGAAAAGCTAGATTATACAAGTGAGGAAGGAATTGTTAACAATAAACAGAAATACTTGTTGGTCCCAAGGGGATGGGGTACAAGTCTAGAGGGGGGGTGAATAGACTTGTATAAGATTTTGCAAATCTTTTCGACCTCTCGTGTGTATTGAACTTAGGATGTTTAGGTTCGATACCTCACGAGGTGAAGACAAAGTTTTATGCGCAGCGGAAATATTATCCCCTTTTTAGTTAGCACGAGTTTGGGTAAGTTCGAGAGGTGTGATTATATGCAGTGCAATCGAGAAGTTAGCGAGAGGTAAAACAGAAAGTAAATGCAAGAGAGATTTTTAAGTGGTTCGGCCAACCCGCCTACTTCCACTCTTCTTCCAGAAACTCCCTGGAAGGATTGCACTAAAAACTTCCCTTTCTAGTACAATAACGAGCGCTTGAGCTTTGATCACCAAGCCCGCCTCAAGCCTCAAGCGAGCAACCTTCAAGGTTCAACAAGTTACTCCACCTCTCGAGCACTTGACCTTTGATCACCAAGCCCGCGTCAAGCCTCAGGTTTCTTTCGCTCGGACAGCAGCCAGGTTACTCCGCCTCTCCTCAGGTTTTTCTCCCCGCTTCCAGTTACTCCACCTCTCGAGCACTTGACCTTTGATCACCAAGCCCGCGTCAAGCCTCAGGTTTCTTTCGCTCGGACAGCAGCCAGGATACTCCACCTCCCTTGCTTAATCCAAAGCAAGACGTTGTTGATAGTCACAGTTGAATGTAACAATCTCCAATCTGACCACAAGCTATCGTTGGATCAACTTTGATGTAGAGCAGCTTTGGTCACCTTCTGGATGTATGACAGTTTAGCTTTGTAACTCTCTTCGAACACTAAGATGTGTTCTCTCGCTGTATTGAATATCAGGATGATATTCCAAGTTAAGCACTTTGCACTGGAACGTTTTTATCAGACACCTCTTGTTAACCTCTTTCGCTTGAACTCTCTTTTTCTTCTGTGTCTTTACGTCCTTATATATGAGAGTAGAAGAATAGTTCCGTTGGAGGGAAAACTATTCCGTTTGAAATTGGTCTCCCATGCCGAACATGGGTCTTTGCACAATTTCAGCATTTTTCATGGAGTAGTGGTCTTGTAACTTGAGCCTTTTGTTTTGTAGTGAATATTCCATATTCCACTTTCTTGAGTTTATGTTTCGCTTGCTTCTTTTGGATAAAGTTACTCTTTTTATGTTCCCATCATTCCTTGTTTGGGGAATCTGACCACTTCAGGATTGGTGCACTTCTTGACCGTTTGTGGTGGAGGTCTGACGTGTCATCCACTTCCGTCCATTTGACACCTCCTGCTCAGCACCTCTTCAATATTTTATCTCCATGATATTCTTCTTCTCCAGACTTAGAGTATTTTATCTGCACATGTTGACCAACATTCAGCCTCTTGGAGAAGTGCCGGTTTATCGAGACCATAAAAGATGTCTCGACCACTTGAAGTTTCAATCCCATGTATCGAGAGGTCTTTCTCTCGAATATTCTTTACGTCTCGAACTCGATAGGTATATCGAGAGGTCCTTACCTCTCGAACTTGGCTTGTGTCTCGAGACTTAGTTGATGTCTCGTAGACCCTTATTCCTCCAGAGTTGTCTCGTGCCTGCTTCTGATCTATCTGTTTGCTTACAACACGAAAACTTCTAAGTTGTTCAAACAAGTTTACCTTAAGCTTAAATATTTCCCGAGTTGAGCTCAAATTACCCGGTTGTATTTTCGCTCTTAGTTTACTTATCGAACTTACATTGTTTTGCCTATGTATCGAGACTTGGGGATTCTTACTTAACAGTTGGTATCATCAAAACCTATTACATGATGTTCCTAACAATACTATGTACCTTCGATCAAAAGAAATACATTGTAACACCCCGGCTCGGCTATACCGTACATCCGGAGTAGTTATCGCCACACCTAGATTGAACCCTGTCAGGTCAAGAAAGAGTCCGCTCTAGATGCACAGGGTAAAGAAGGAATCTGATTTACACATTTTCTACCCGACATAATTATATATATATTGCAGCAGAAAGAAACAAAAGGTAGCTAGGTTAGCTACGAATATATACAGAGATTGACCTATGGGGTCAAAAACATAGAAGTTCATGTCGGTTACAACTTTACTAGCCAAACTAATACTACTGTGGCTACAAAAGATATTCACACAAAAAGAGTTGTTCTAGACTTTCCACCAAAACACGTCATCTACTCTAGAGGACGGTACACCGGTCCTGCGTACGTCCCCCATACTAAGTGCCACTCACCTGCAAACCAAGTGAGGTGATCTAGGAAGTGGCACGGGACGACAACCATGGACCACTCGTCCCAAAACTCCGGAGGACTAGGGTCCCACGGGTAGGGATAAAAAAAACAACAAATACCAGGGGATTACTCCCCTCTAACACTTCCATGGGGTAGAATCCATGCCTAGCTTGGACTCTATCAAGAAAACTCGGCGGTCTACTGGGGACAGGAGTGTAGGCGGGTGCAGTAGGATAGGCTAGAGGAGGAGTATACGTCGGAGAGGGAGGAGCAGGAGCGTAACCGGGAGCGTAGGGGTCATCGCCTAACAGGAACTGTTCATAATCATCGTACTCCATTATTGGGAACATAAACTCGGATGAGCTCCCAGAGCTCATCGGGCTACATGAGTCCACACTAGACAACATCTGTTAAATAAAAGCACATTGAAGTGTAGTTAGCACGACGGCTAAGTAAGAAAATCCATGGTCACTCAAAATTCAACAAAGGTTTTTCAAAACAAATATGTAAGAATTTTGTAACTTTACCCATTTGTTGAGATTTCACCTATAAATAAGTTAACAACGAAGACTTGCACAAAAAGAGATTAGTGAACCAATATCAACCTTTCATTTTGGATACAATCATCTCTTCTTAGTGTCAATACAGAATAACTCTTTCTTACTTTTAAATCTTCCTTAGTTTCATATTAGCAAGCGTGAGGCCTTTGGAGTGTTCTCTTAACTCCATCTTTGACCACTTGGATCATCGAACTCGGGTTCAGTGGTCGTCCCCCGGTCTAACACTGCTCCCCTGGACGTAAGGTTCGTTAAAATGATTCCTAGCTGGCCTAGCCAGGTCCGTTAAAACGACACCTACCCGGACTTTTGGAGTAACTATACCTTAAGTTTGCACACCCCCATAGGAATACCTCATCCTATGAGTTATACAGTACTCGGCGAATAGACTTTGCCCCTTTTAGTATGAACTGATCATACGATGTAAACAACCACTGGGAAATGGCATTTAAGCCCACTTCATCCCGTAGGCTAATCAAGGTCCTCCTTAACTTACTTAGAAACTAGGTTTTAGAAAACATTTTCCTTTCTTTTGTTTTTCTTTCTTAAATCATTCCTTTTGGGCATATTTCACATTTGAGTCCAATACTTGAA
This sequence comes from Ipomoea triloba, assembly GCF_003576645.1. Classification (NCBI taxonomy): domain Eukaryota; kingdom Viridiplantae; phylum Streptophyta; class Magnoliopsida; order Solanales; family Convolvulaceae; genus Ipomoea; species Ipomoea triloba. The sequence goes on along the minus strand of NC_044926.1, from coordinate 12,478,728 downwards.
ATTGGCTACCTCGTTAGCCCATGATGGTGATTTTGTTTAAAATGAATTTTCAAAATACTTCCAGTACCCGCAGGCTTTCCAAATACCATTTTCTCATCTTTCAAGTAAGGTACCCACTTACTAATAATGACATTTTCCTCCAAAAAAAAAAAAAGGTTTTTGACAACATATTTACCAAAATAGCATACGTTCTTCGACGTACGTTTCATAAACATTTTTATTTGCCCAAAGGCTTTTCAAGCATAGTTCCCAAAATCATTTGCACATCTCACCACTTCATCATATACAATACTAGTAACACACAAAACACACTTTATGCACATGTACATATCATCTATACATATTACTCATAGGTAGCAAGTATATACAACATAACCTCTTCCTTATACCTACATACACATATATGTATATTCATATGCATATTCATCCTTTATGGTACTTATACATATATATATATACACCTCACGTGTATATGTATATTTATATAAAGATTTTCTTTTTATTTACAATATTTTACACACATATATGAATCACTTGAACCGAGAATATATACATATATATATACATCAATAACATATACTACCCACTTAGTTATATACATATATATTCTACTAACACTTACATATATCCATATATTTTGACACAAAGCTCATAAATTCTTATTTCAACTATCAATCATCAAATCTTAAGTGACAAAACCAACTTAAGGGATTTCTTACCTCTTGGGGGTGAAGCACTTTTTGCAATAATAGCTTTGAACCTTTTCTCAATTCTTTCACCAAAAATTCCTAAGCAAAACATACCACCATAACAATAATTTTTAAGAGATTTTAGCCTATAGTTAGGTTCTAGGGAAGAAAACAAAGCTTTTAACCGAATAAAAATGGAATTTTACCGAATAGTGGTAGACTTGATGAAGAAACTTAGCTATGAAGGCTCTTGAGCTTAAGGATGAAGATGAAGTTTCTCTCTCTCTTTTTCCCCTTCAATTTTTCGGCCAAGGGGGTGGGATTGAAGACCAAGCTTTATTTAATCAACTCTAAATTAATTTACTAATGGTATGTGGCTAGGAATTGTGACATGTGTCAACTTCATGTGGTAACTCAAGGAAAATATCTTTGGCTAGACTGTTAAGGGTTAAAACAGATATAGATACGGTAGGAAATAATTTAGGTAGGGGTAAATTCAAAACCAAAATTATCCCGAACTCAATTCTAACCTTAAATTCTAAAATCGGGCGAGTTCGTTACATCGCAAAATATAGTGCTACTAAGTTCAAAATAAATTTTCACTGTTACGGGCTAATTTAATTAAATAGGAAATTCAAGGTTAATAGTATGGTGCCTAATAACCCACTTCCTAGGACAATCGGGACAGAACACATACTTTAAAATTTTTTACGGTTCGTGACCGGTACGTACGATCGCAGCTTATTAATGACTATTCTAACTAGTAAAGATTATTTTGAAATATCTATAAATCATAACTCGTGCATGCCAATGCCTTAGAAAAAAATAAATTTAAACTCCCGTTTTTTTTTTTTTTTTTTCTGAACTCTAGACTTACTGGAATGGGTGAAGGGTTACATACATACTCGTGAAAAGCTAGAAATACTATATACCCTTTTTTTTTTTTTTTGAAAACAAAATACTATGTACCTTGGATCAAAAGAAATACATATTCGTGAAAAGCTTAAAAGGGAAGTCCATTGTGAAGACAATATCAGATCAAAAGAAATACATATTCGTGAAAAACTTAAAAGGGAAGTCCATTGTGAAGACAATATCAGAACTTCAGAAGGCAATTGTATAATTGAGTACGTAATTCAAGCTCAAAGGCTACCATACTAAGCCCTAGATGCTTCTCTAACTCACAAGTAAATAGAGTTCTGTATAGAAATGATGTTTTTAATGAAAACACAAGGACTAATACAATTGCAATGAACATCAATCACAAATAATCTCTATATGCAAAAATATGTCATGCTTAAATCTTGGTTCACAGTCCTTTTGAAACAAAGACAAGTATACGACTTATTTTTTAGCAAGGTACGGAATGTATGGTCAAATATTCAATATGATTCCACAAGGTCTAGTTTCGTTCAAGTAACGGATTCTAGCCAACTGAAAGGATCCTTTGATCAATCCAGAGATCATTTGGATTCCAATCATTTGGATTCCATTAGTAATGAGGATTCGGAATATCGCACATTGATCAATCAAAGAGAGATTCAACAACTAGAAGAAAGATCGATTCCCTGGGATCCTTCCTTTCTTCAAACGGAACGAAAAGAGATAGAATCAGACCGATTCCCGAAAAACCTTTCTGGATATTCCTCAATGTCCCAGCTATTCACGGAACGCGAGAAATCGATGATTAATCATCTGTTTCCGGAAGAAATGGAAGAATTTCTTGGGAATGCTACAAGATCCGTTCGTTCTTTTTTCTCTGATAGATGGTTAGAACTTCATATGGGTTCGAATCCTACTGAGAGGTCCACTAGAGAGCAGAAATTGTTGAAGAAACATCTTTCTTTTGTCCGGCGATCAGAAAATAAAGAAATGATTCATTTATTCAAAATCATTTTAACATAACTCCAAAAAGACAACCCCTGCAATTAATTAATTATCTAGAATAATTTTACTACAAAAGGAGGTATAAAGTATAAAATATAACACTTAGATATTAATCTAACTTACAGATAGATGAACTATTCAAAGTGCTTCTGAGTTTCAAGAGAGTTGTATCTGTGATTTAAAGAAATTGATTGCAGCTTAGAACAAATCCAAGAATAAGAGGCGTTGATAAATTTGCGCCAGTTTGAGTTAATGTTACGAAATGAAGCTTATCGTCGTTTTATAGTCTTCTTCTGCAGCTTCGATTCCCTTCTCCGCCGTTGATAATCCATTCTTCGCAGCCTTTTTTGCTGCTTCTATTCCCTTGATAAATGGAAATAAAAATTTACATCACGTTTGGTTCACGGAATGAATTTGGAGAGAACAAGAATGTTATTCCATAGAGAATAAAATAAGTAAGGATCGAAATAGAACATAAATGGTATTCTATTGTTTGGTTTGCTGAAAGAATAGACTTTAGGAATTGTATTCCAACGTTTGGTTGGTTAAATTGATAGAAATAGAATATATGTTTAAAAGACATAAATGCCCTTCTACAAAATAATAATAATAATAATAATAATAATAATGATAATAATAATAATTATTATTATTATTACTACTGCTACTACTGCGCATCAATTAACCATCGTTCCATAATCAACTGCTAATCAATATATCATCATCATCACGTCAACTTCCTCATATGCTAATCAACAACATATCACCATTATTCTTTATCAGCAATATTAAAACAATGATTTCTAAATTATGAAACAAAATATTCATATAATATGCTAAAAGTACAGTATTTGTGTACTGAATGTACATTATTTGATAGTATACAAAATAATGTACTTTCAGTACTCAAATAATGTAATGTAATTTATATACAAAATAATGTATTTTTTTTAATTTACGGTCTACACAATAATGATTGTAATTTTGGCAATTTATATCATAGACCATGGTCCACATCGCATTATGGATCCTAGATCAAAACGATACTCCTAAAGTACATAATTTTATAACACAAGACACAAAAGATCACAACACAACTACATATACATGTTATATATCTATTATTTACTTATTTTTTAAATATGGTTTAGGTACATAATTTTTGTTCATAGGCACAGAATTTCATAACACAAGACACATAAATTCATAACATAAGATACAATTACTAATTTGTTTCAAGTACAAAATTTACACTTGGTACAAATTTTCATAATACAAGACATAAAAACTTACAACATAAGACACATTCACATGCACTAAAACACACAGTATATACTGTAAATCCTCGTCAGGTTATCCCCAATAGTGATTTTATCACGACTTTCGTGAGGCACAACTTTTGGCACCAGGCGTGCAGGCATGTATATCTGTATTTTTCTTTTTGTTTTTTTTTTCAGATTTTTATTTCGTTTTTTTCTTATTATTATTATTATTTTGTTTTTCCCTCTTCTTTGATCATCTTTTTTCTAGTTACAAAGTTACACTTAAAAAACTTCTCAAAAACTACCTTTGATTATCTCTTTTCTAGTCACACTTACGAAAATTTCAACTATTAAAGATGTGATGATTTAAGGATTTTATAATTTGTCTTCCAAGGACAAATGCACATAATTGGGCCGGAAAAGCACAAATTACATTCCAAAATCCAAATCATAACATAACGTCAGCCCAAGTTCCATCATCTGATATTCTGAATCAAGAACATACTAGAACGTTGCAGAAGTATGGAAATGGAAGATTGTAGAACCTGCAGTTCAAACTTCACACAGATTCTTCATGAATCATATTTTCTCATATATAAACACCCTCCATTTTCGCATCGACAGTGAACAAGTTCAAGCTAAGCATTCCTCAGATCGTTGTACTCTCAGTCAGCTATTACCAGAAAAATTCTTATTCAATCAAGAAAATGTCTTTGATTCCAAGCATCTTTGGAGCTCGCCGGAGCAACATCTTCGACCCCTTCTCTCTTGACCTGTGGGATCCTTTCCAAGGGTTCCCGTTTTCCAGCGCCGTCGCCAATGCCCCCGGCGCCTCGGCGGGGGAAACATCGGCCTTCGCCAACGCGCGTATTGACTGGAAGGAGACGCCGGAGGCTCACGTATTCAAGGCGGATCTGCCAGGGCTGAAGAAGGAGGAGGTGAAGGTGGAAGTGGAGGAAGGGAGAGTTTTGCAGATCAGCGGAGAGAGGAGCAGAGAGCAGGAGGAGAAGAACGATAAGTGGCACCGTGTGGAGCGGAGCAGCGGTAAGTTCCTAAGGAGGTTCCGGCTGCCGGAGAATGTGAAGATGGATGAGGTGAAAGCTTCGATGGAGAATGGAGTGCTAACTGTGACTGTTCCCAAAGAGGAATTTAAGAAACCTAAAATCAAAGCCGTTGAGATCTCTAGTTAAACATATGATTTCGTGTATTTCAAATTTTGGATCATTAAATTGTGCGTATTATGATCGAAAATTCGTGCTTAAAATCTTTGATGTTTTCTTGTAAAATGAAGATAAAACTGTTTATTTAATTTTTAATGATCTTTTTTCTCTATAGAGGTTTGCACTTTGCACATCCATCTAAATGACTAAATGCCTGTATTTTCTCCATTACCATATATATCAATAGGGTATTAATGCGGGTAGACTTGTCTTATTAGGCAATCTTAGCTCGCTTCATGCGGACCTGCAAGTTTAGCATGCCAACTTCAAAAATTTTATAAAAATTATATATACCTATATGTATAGGTATAGGTATTGGTATTTGTTTTCAAAAAAACAAAAAAAAAAAGGTATTGGTATTTGATCATAGGAAAATAAGTCCTTTAAATTTTATTATATCATTTTTTTTTTAAATATAGTGACGTTTTCATAATTATCTTAAATTTTACTTTTTAATTAAACTTAAACACTACTTAAATTTGGATTCTGAAAATTTTAAATTCTAAATCTAAATCCGGATTCTGAAAATTTTAAATTCTAAATCTAAATCGTAATCTTTTTTTGGAATTTTGTTTATCTTTTGAGACTTGTAAATTTGTTTTTTTAAAAAAAAAAAAAAAAGACTTTGCAAATATCATTTTTGAATGTTGCATTGGTATTTCGAATTTCATATATATTATTTTTGAATTTGAATGGGCTATTATTATTATTGAATTTATGATTATTTAGTATATTATTGTTGAATTTAGGGTTATTTAGTATTATTGTTAAATTTAAAATTATTTTGGGAATAGTTGTTGAATTAGTGGTAATATCTAAGAATTTATTTGGTTATATATTGTGCTAATTTAAATTATTTATAAATTTTAGTTATATTATTGTGTAATTTGGTTAGTGTTATTTTTCAAGCTATTTAATCGAAGTTTATCTAAATGAAAAGAAAATAAAAAAAATAAGAAAAAAGAAAAATATTTTTTAAATTAAAAATAAAGAAATGTTGAATGTGGATATTTTTCTATTTGGTAAATGGCTATTAGATGATTATATTGTGTTAGAATGTACAACAGTATAACTAGTTGATAAAATTATCTGATTGTAGAAAGGAATTTGGTAAATTAGTTGTTAACCAATAGCTATTTGGTACAATTTCTTTTTTCAAAATGCTATTTGAAAAAGTTGCTTTGAGCAATTTTTTTGAATTTTAGCATTTTGGAGTTACAAAAAGTTGATTAACCAAATACTTATATTCTATTTATTTTTTCAATGATTGCTCACAACACGACATGACGTATATTCTATTTATTTTTTCAATGATTGCTCACAACACGACGTATTTTCTATTTATTTTTTCAATGAATATATGTCTGTTGTTCTGTACAACCGATATTCTATTTATTGCAGAGTATATTTTTTAAAATGAATATACGTCAGTTTTGTGTAAAATCGACATATATTCGTATTTATTTTTTCTAAATTGGATATATGTCAGTTTGTATACAAAACCAACGTATATATGACAATATATACGTCGGTTTTTGTATGGATATGTTAATTTAATATACTATGTAGGTATTTTTTTTCGTCACTTTAATAACTGATATAAATTAGAAAAAAATTGATGTAAAATGTTATAATTGAAATTAGACCTGCGGTGGGGCAGATTTAATGGGATGAATCGGCCCACTTTGACAATACTAATTGTAATAGTGTTTTCTCAAGTGAAGTCATTATATTGCATATAGCATTTTTAATGGCATTACTTGATTATCTAGCTAGCCACATGAAAGTGTAACCTCAAGGCCCCAACACTAGGGCCAACAAATCGCCCAAGATACGCAAGTAATAGCTAGCATCCATGCACAACATTACCAAGTCCAAGAATGAGATCGAGTGCATATATAAATGGCAACGTGTGCATGTGATCGATGGAGTCATGGAGAAGATTGATCATCATATCATATCCGTCTTGTTTGGTAAAGGGCTGTTGGCTGATTGGGTTGACTGTTTGGGTTAGAAGGTATGATTTGTTAATAATATTAGCTGATTGTAAAAAGTTATTTGATAGATTAGCTGTTAGCGGATAGCTATTTGGTATAATTTTTTTTCTCAAAAAGCTAATTGAAAAGGCTGTTTTGAGTAGCATTTTGAATTTTAGTATTTTAGAGTTATAAAAAGCTTATTAACTAACCAAACAACTAATAGTGATCAAGTAAGCCAAAATTGGCTGATAAGCTGAATATTTACCAAACAGGGCCATCATATCCTCCAAACATTTGCATTCTTCATCCACCAAAAATGATAGTGTATGTCGTACTCGTACGTTTTAAAAAACCACAACCTTGGAAGTATGTAGGTGATATATCATGCCATCGCAAGATCCGACAACTCCTAATTGGTTGGAATTAAAGTGAGAGCTGAACGAACGAATTCAGAGGAGATTGATCAGTGCAGATGGATGGAGACTGCTCGAGGAGTCGGTTATGTTTAGCATTTAATATAGAAATATAAATGTGGAGTTTAATTATCAATAATTTAGACATTTAGTTAAGATGGAATGCATATTTCAATTTGTATTAGAGTCAAATTCATGTTAAAGGACTATAATTCATGTGTTGTTGGGAGCCCATCAAAATTAATCAGCCAGCCCGCACACATGAGGGACGTGTTGAACATATAATATATAAATAATTGTGTAGTCCAATTAACATTTTAGACTTTTAATTGAGATAGAAAAAATACTTCATTCTGGTATTAGAATTAACTACAAGCCAAAGAACTATAGTTCACGTGTTACTTGAAATTTATCAAAAGTAGTTGGCTAGCTCACGAACGTGAGCGAGCATGTTGAACTTTAATGTACAAATATAAATCTGAAGTCCAACTACTAGTATAGACTTGTTGAGATGGAGCGCGTATTTCAATTGGCCAGACTTGTTAGGTGGAAGCCAGTAAAGGACCAAGTCCATCAACGGGTGGCTATGAGAATTGTTTGGCAGAGGCTAGCGAAAAGCCAAATAATTAATCCAACACCATGCATGCCTCTTGAAACTGTGACGATAGCGACCTAAAAGGAAAATAAAGTTGCAATTCCGTTATTAGTTTTTTGGTGGAGTGCTAAGTGCTTGATCCTAACAAGTGGTATCAAAGTCAAATCACAGGTTCAAGCCCCCAGCAAGTGTGCGCATTCGCTACTAGCTATAGCTGAAGCTGCCTGAATCAAACAAAGATGGAAATTGTTGGCCACTTATGAGATTGAAACACATCATTTAAAGATCCAAGGAAAAGTTAGTGTCCCGTCTGTATCATTTAGCAGACTCAGTTCACTCTGAAAGGGAAACAAACAATAGATGTAGGGAGATCGCATTGGATCTTTATGAACGTACTCCATCTCTCTACTCATCTAAACTACATACATATGTACTCAGGATGACCATTAATTTAGTAAAACAAAAAAAAAAAAAACAAAACAAAAAAAAAAAAAAACAAAAAAAAACAAAAAAAAAAAACAAAAACAAAAACCAAACTCATTAGAGAAGCTCAGCATTTAACAAATCATAGCACCAAACAACATTTTTCCAAAAAAAAAAAAAAAAAAAAAAAAAGCACCAAATAGCAAAACCTCCAGAACATAGGCTACTATTGAACTCGGCAAAATAAAGATTGATCATTCGTCTTCGTATTGATCAAGAAGAAAACACCTTCAAGTGGGTGAAAAATCCTGTAATAATAGAAAGAGGGGAAATTTTGGAAGTGAAGAGAGATATATATAGACCGTGGATGGTAGGGAGACTGAGGAATAAATTATTTTTGAATAAGTCTCGTGCAAATCTAAGAGTGCTCTATGCAATCCTCACAAAAGTGTAAAGAGGCAATTTTAAAAAATATACCATTTTGCACCAATTATCATCTCAATCAAGCACAAACAATAATATTTTTATTGAGGGGATGAAAGAAAAAGTCAATAAAAAATGCTAAAAAAATTTACATTGAGCTATCCTTGCTTGAGAGGGAAGAACATAACATAAGGTGAGCCATCTTGTTAGGCTTTGGGTAACCATTGCACAATCTTCGAAAAAATAAAGAGCTCTACGTGAAATCATTTGATGCAACTCGTTATCCTAAAAGGTGATAATAATAAGAAAGAGATATGACCTCGCTAAGCCAAAACGCGATGAGCGGCTTGTGTCATACCCTCACTTACTTTATTGTTGGGTCTTTGGGGTCAGTTGTGGTGAAGTTTGGCTAGCTTGTGCACTAATTGGCTCGGCTTGGAAGGTCGGGAGAAATAAGAGGTGAATCACCCTGTTTGCTTGCTTGATTGTTGTGTGAGAGGTGTCACATGTGAGATTTGGTTGTTGACACTTTGGGGTTTTTGTTTTCCTAAATATTCTTTGAAGTGAGATTGTCACTCGATTTGCCATATTTTCTTGATAAAATGAAGGATACCACCCACTTGATTCTTGTGCATGGCTTGATTGATTTACCATTTGAGTGTTGTGAATTTGTGAAGCTATCTTTGGCACTTATGATCTCTTGATTAGGTCATTGACTTGCTTGAGGGCAAGTAAGGGTAAAGTGTGAAAACATTTGATAAGTGCGAAAAGATACATTTTTTTAGGGATTAATTTGGGGTTGTTTCGTGCATAGTTGATGTCGTTTGTGCTTGATTGAGATGGTAATTAGTGTAAAATGATATAATTGAGGCACATCGACTAATGGTGAGTACATTTTGGTGTTTTGTAGGACTTTGGGTTGAATTGCAAAGCATTTGGACAATTGGACAAGATTTGAGGCTTAATTGGAAGAAGTTAATTCTACAACAGCAAGATGCACTACGGAGATCACAATCGTGGATCATGTCATACACTTATTCTAGATAGTTTCACTACGAAGATCACGATCGTGGATCCCCGATGCACTACAGAGATCACGATCGTGGATCTTGGCGTACATTCGGGGCGCGAAGTATTTAAAGGGTCTAATGAGTTGACTTTAGGGGAAGTTAGAATAGGTTTACATTTTTAGAGATATTTTGTACTTTTAGAGAGAGAATCCTCTCTATGGTTCTTTGACAACTTGATCTAAGAATTCCTATGGAGATTCCAATCAATTGTTGAATATTTCTTTGGAGATGGAAGATTGTGTCTATATAGTCATAATAAAGTGTTGCTATATCTTAATGTGCGGTCAGCGACCGCACCACTATATATATAGATATACACCTCTCAATGTTAGAAAATGCACCACACAAATATGCACTGTTAGATACACATCACCAAAAAATACACCACTAGGTATGAAAATATACACCACACAGTGTTAGGAAATGCACCATTAGGGGTAGGGGAGTTATGGTGCATTATTTTGGGTGTGTGGTGTATTTTTTGCTGATTTTGTGTATTTTTATTGTGGTGCATTTCTAACATTGAGTGGTGTATATTTGTATATATAATGGTGTATTCCGCACCGACCGCACGGGAAGGCGTGACCACATTTGAATATATATATATATATATATATATATATATATATATATATATATAGGGTCAGGTTCAGGTGCGGCCGTGCTCTCCCGTGCGGTCGTGCGGTTCACACCACTCAATGTTACGAAATACACCACTCAATGTTAAGAAACACACCACACAAATAGACTGAGGAATAAATTATTTTTGAATAAGTCTCGTGCAAATCTAAGAGTGCTCTATGCAATCCTCACAAAAGTGTAAAGAGGCAATTTTAAAAAATATACCATTTTGCACCAATTATCATCTCAATCAAGCACAAACAATAATATTTTTATTGAGGGGATGAAAGAAAAAGTCAATAAAAAATGCTAAAAAAATTTACATTGAGCTATCCTTGCTTGAGAGGGAAGAACATAACATAAGGTGAGCCATCTTGTTAGGCTTTGGGTAACCATTGCACAATCTTCGAAAAAATAAAGAGCTCTACGTGAAATCATTTGATGCAACTCGTTATCCTAAAAGGTGATAATAATAAGAAAGAGATATGACCTCGCTAAGCCAAAACGCGATGAGCGGCTTGTGTCATACCCTCACTTACTTTATTGTTGGGTCTTTGGGGTCAGTTGTGGTGAAGTTTGGCTAGCTTGTGCACTAATTGGCTCGGCTTGGAAGGTCGGGAGAAATAAGAGGTGAATCACCCTGTTTGCTTGCTTGATTGTTGTGTGAGAGGTGTCACATGTGAGATTTGGTTGTTGACACTTTGGGGTTTTTGTTTTCCTAAATATTCTTTGAAGTGAGATTGTCACTCGATTTGCCATATTTTCTTGATAAAATGAAGGATACCACCCACTTGATTCTTGTGCATGGCTTGATTGATTTACCATTTGAGTGTTGTGAATTTGTGAAGCTATCTTTGGCACTTATGATCTCTTGATTAGGTCATTGACTTGCTTGAGGGCAAGTAAGGGTAAAGTGTGAAAACATTTGATAAGTGCGAAAAGATACATTTTTTTAGGGATTAATTTGGGGTTGTTTCGTGCATAGTTGATGTCGTTTGTGCTTGATTGAGATGGTAATTAGTGTAAAATGATATAATTGAGGCACATCGACTAATGGTGAGTACATTTTGGTGTTTTGTAGGACTTTGGGTTGAATTGCAAAGCATTTGGACAATTGGACAAGATTTGAGGCTTAATTGGAAGAAGTTAATTCTACAACAGCAAGATGCACTACGGAGATCACAATCGTGGATCATGTCATACACTTATTCTAGATAGTTTCACTACGAAGATCACGATCGTGGATCCCCGATGCACTACAGAGATCACGATCGTGGATCTTGGCGTACATTCGGGGCGCGAAGTATTTAAAGGGTCTAATGAGTTGACTTTAGGGGAAGTTAGAATAGGTTTACATTTTTAGAGATATTTTGTACTTTTAGAGAGAGAATCCTCTCTATGGTTCTTTGACAACTTGATCTAAGAATTCCTATGGAGATTCCAATCAATTGTTGAATATTTCTTTGGAGATGGAAGATTGTGTCTATATAGTCATAATAAAGTGTTGCTATATCTTAATGTGCGGTCAGCGACCGCACCACTATATATATAGATATACACCTCTCAATGTTAGAAAATGCACCACACAAATATGCACTGTTAGATACACATCACCAAAAAATACACCACTAGGTATGAAAATATACACCACACAGTGTTAGGAAATGCACCATTAGGGGTAGGGGAGTTATGGTGCATTATTTTGGGTGTGTGGTGTATTTTTTGCTGATTTTGTGTATTTTTATTGTGGTGCATTTCTAACATTGAGTGGTGTATATTTGTATATATAATGGTGTATTCCGCACCGACCGCACGGGAAGGCGTGACCACATTTGAATATATATATATATATATATATATATATATATATATATATA
>NC_044926.1:12320431-12454804 GCF_003576645.1 Ipomoea triloba | reverse complement strand
TATATATATATATATAGTGTCATGATCAGATGTAGCCGTGCTCTCCCGTGCAGTTCACACCACTCAATGTTACGAAATACACCACACAATGTTAAGAAACACACCACACAAATATGCATTGTGGTGTGTTTCTTAACATTGAGTGGTGTATTTCGTAACATTGAGTGGTGTGTGACCGCACGGCCGCACCTGAAATTTTATATATATATATATATATATATATATATATATATATTCTAAAATAAAAGAAGTTGAGATTTCATTAATTTTAGATGACTAAATTGGGTACTTTTAATACTATGAGGCTAAATCACGTATTACCCTATAGTTGAGGAACCAAAATGGGTATTAACTCTTTTTCAATTACTATTAACTCTATTACAATGTAATATCTGTTTATACATACTTTTTCAACATATTAAAATACAAAGAGTCAATATTTTCATTGAATTTTGAACCTATGACCTCTTATTTGAGAGAGTCACAATTATTCTACCTGGCGAAGTTTTTGGCCCAAGAATTTTCCCAACTTGAACTCGTAGGGTATAGCTTACCTCATCATGATGTCGAATTGTCGCCATTCAGGGAATATCAAGCTATATATAGAGGGAAACTTCAACAACATGGGCTACACGGTCAAACCCGACCCAACTCACTTTGATAGGCTTTTCTTCCGTATTATATTTTTCGTTTTAGAGAAGTAGAAGTAATTGTGGGGGTCCAACCTTGGTTACAAAATACAAAGTACGAGTAGCTAAGTGATGCACATAGAAATATTAATAATTGAAGAAAATTTGCATTTAAATCTAGAGTTGTCCTGAAGAAAATTTGCATATAAATTTCAAGTTGTCCAATTGTTTAGATCCTAGAAAATTTGTCTTGACAAAACTAAACGTTGATTATGCTATCACTTAAACTGCTATGGTGAGATATAAAAAACGACAATTTAATCGTGATGAGCAATATCACATTACATTTATTCTATTCAAACAAGTTATAATTTCATTGATACTAGAAAAAGTAGTGATTACTATAACGCAATCCACATCACAGAAAAGGATGAGAATGACAATTTTACATATATGACTATAAGAGAGAATTACAAAAAACGTGAATATCATAATTCATCCCATTAAGAAAAACAGAATCTATATGAGATAAGAAAGAGTGACATTTGCATTATTAACGTCAATTTAAAATTTAAAAATGAAAATTACCATCCCAATATGCATAGTTTTTGAGGAGTTTTTACATGTGTGATTAAGAAAGAGAAAATGTGAGGGAAGAGAAAAGGGAAAAAAATAAAACAAAAAAAGAAGAACAAATGCAGATTAATGCGTGCATTTCATGCGCCTGGCTGGGCGCTTCATGTGCTTTTCACGCAGAATTGGGGAGTTTTTTATTTTATTTTATTTTATTTTTTTTATTTACGGTGAGTCCACTTTAAAGACAAAAATCAGGTCTTAATATAAGCACCCATTTTTCTCTCTCCTTTCCTTTTCTCCTCCACATAAACATTACAATACTACAGGTAACACTTGTGTGAGATCGTCTTACGAGTTTCAATCTGTGAGATCAGTTAGATATTTGATTAATGGGTTGGATCTTTGACATAATTAATCAAAGATACGACCTGTCGCATAGATTGATACCCGTGAGACGATCTTTACCTAATTTCAAATATTTACTAAAAAATTACTATTGAGGTTACACTAACAATTAAAAAATTAAATATACTTTACCGTAAATTAGATAATTAGAAAGTACTCCGGAACATGTTTTTGTAGAGTTGATTTTTTACACCTCACGCAGATAGAGGTTAGATGTGTAGTTGCTCCCAACAGTTACAGCTGTCATGAGATGATCGTTAACTAATCCGAGTTATTTAAGGATGAAAATGACGTTGGCCATGCTACAAGCCCAAGCCATGTGTCAAATCAAGCCGTAGCTTTCATGGGCAAAAATGGTAGTTTCCTTCTGCTATTTTCTTTGCTTTATGAGTCTGGAGCACGAAAGCAAGGGGCCCACCTGCCAGGGCCGTTCCAAACATTTTAGAGGCCCGGGACTAAATTTTAAAAAGGGGCCTTATTAGAAAAGACTATAATTTAAATTTAATAATATTAAAATATGATAATAATATCAAATAACATGAAATAATATTACAAAATTTGCAACAATTTCGAAAATACAAAAGTAATCATGACAAAAGATTTCTACGTGATTTACTTGATGCAAAATCATCAATAATTGTATCAAGATTAATATTTTCTAACATATCCTTCTCAATACACAAAATGGCCAAACCATTCAATCTTTCTTGTGACATTGAAGATCTCAAATAAGTTTTCAATAACTTCAATTTTGAAAAACTTCTCTCCGCTGATGCTACAGTCACGGGTATCGTCAATAATAGTCGATAAGCAATAGAAACCATTGGGAAGCAATCAGCAACTTTGACAAACTCAAGAATCTCAATTGCTGGCATTAATGTATCTGGCAAAGACATTTGTAACACTTTTAATTCAGAGAAAAGACAATCAAAATCAACATCAAACATATCATTATGAGAAAAAGTAGTAGCAAAATTATTACAACATTCTCTTAGTTTATTATTATCCAATGACTTTAATATTTTTGAATTATATAAAAATCCAAAAACATTTTCAAATATCTTTAGTTGCTCAAATCTATTATTCAAAGAAGTAATTGACATATCCACAACAGTTAAAAAGTAATTGACTCTAAAATCCCCCTCAGGTGATTGAATTTCCTCTTCAATATCATTTTCATCAAATTGTTTTTTCCTAATAATGCGCCGTCTAATTGGAAATGTGGAATCTATGTTCATATCACTTGCAATGTTTTTGGCAATATTCATACTAGAAGCAAACCCTTCATTTCTATATTTCTCAAAAAAATTTATCACACCTTCTATTTGATTCATGGTAGTTTCAATGCACATAGATTTTGATTGCAACTTTTTACTTACCATATGAATAGCAAATAAAATGTCATGCCAAATAACAATTCCAAGTAAAAATTCAAAATTCTCAAGTGCACTCACCAAGCTGTCCGCTTCACTTTTTGATTTGGCATCATCACAAGAATTAGATAATTCTAACAAAGNCCCCCCCCCCCCTTGGGCCGGCCCTGCCACCTGCATATTTTGTTTACGGAAAATTCTACAGTGCGAAATTATACTCCCAAAACTGAAACTCCCCGACGTGGCTCCTTAGCTGTCTGGCATCAAATCAAACTTTTTTACTTTTTTATTTTTTATTTTGGTTTCTTCCTTGAGAAGACTTGGCGCCCAAACAGAACCATTTCATTGTTTACCTTTTCTTCATTTCAGAGCAAGCTTCAAGCTAAGCAAGGGTGGTGGGTCAGATACGGAGGCGGAGGGACAAAGAGAGTGATTATAGGTGAAAGCAATTAACATCAAATAGAGCCTGATAGCCATTAGCATCAATGAACGCTTAGATGGGGCTTTGTAAACACTGTCCACCACATGCTTAAATGAAGGCTTTAAGGGCAGAGTTCGATCGGTCCACAAATCATTTGCCACCAACGAGCTTGGGCCGTCGGTAAGACTCTCGTATACGAGTATATTGCCCAGGATTTGAGAGTAAAATTTGTTGAGATCTTTGGTAGAGTCGGATTTGAGAAAAGCGAGTTGGGGAATCGGAGCCGATGGGCTATAAGAGAGGAACATTCGGAGAATAGATGAGAGAAAAATGGAGGAGAAGAAGAGGAAGAGACGAGAAGAAACAGAGAATAGAGGGGAAGAGATAAAGAAGAGAGAGAAAAATGGGTTGAGAGGGAGTACGGGAGTAGAATAAGTGGAATGATTTAAACCTAGAGGTGTCCACGGTTCGGTTCCGGTCCGGTTCCGGTTCGGAACCACCGGTTCACGGTTCCAAGATAGCCGGAACCGGAACCGGAACCTTACCTAGACGGTTCCAGTCCGGTTCCGGAACCGGCGGTTCCGGTTGGAACCGCCGGTTAGAACCGGACTTCTCATTTTTTTTTTTTAAATTTTTTGTTTGTTTTAGCGCATCAGCGCTGGACGCAACAATGCAAAATGCATTGTTGCTTCAATTAGCGCTGATGCGCTGTTGCTTGTATGTTAACATTATTTAACATATTACATAATATAATATATATTATATTATAATATATGTTATTTAGTAATATATAATATAATATATAATATATATAATATATGTTATTTAGTAATATATAATATAATATATAATATATAATATATGTTATTTAGTATATATAATATAATATATATGTTATTTAGTATATAATACAATACTATATATATAAATATACACGGTTCCAAACCGGAACCGTCCGGTTTCCGGTTCGGAACCGCCGGTTCCGGTTCCAAATATCATGGAACCGGAACCCTGGGTTCCGGTTCGGTTCCAACAGTGCACGGTTCGGTTCGAACCGTGGTCATCCCTATTTAAACCACATAAAATATTTTTTTTTTAAATAAAAAGAAATTACAGGTCATGGAGTTTCTTTTGGGAGTTTCTTTTGGGAGTACCTGTAGAAGGACTCTTTGTTTACCGTGAGAAAAGGAAAAAATAAAATAAAACTCTAACACCCCGTTTGGTTCGCTGGAAAATATTTGAAGGATATGAAATTTAAATCAATCGTTATATCATGCACCACGGCGCAAATAGCAATGTGTACCCTGGTCCAAAACGACATCGTTTCGATGTTAGTGGACGCGGATGCGAATGACTTCAGGGAATTCATTATCTATAATACACATAATTATTATCTAGAATACATAGAACGTTTGCCTAGAATACACAGAATGTTTGCCCAGAATACACAAAATATTGACACAAAATACACAGAACTCATCCTCCTAACATTCGAATGCACAAACACATCACAACCTGTGTTAATAATATGAATACACAGAATATTGACACAAAATACACAGAACTCATCCTCCTAAATATTCGAATGCACAAACACATCACAACATGTGTTACTAACATGAATATACAGAACGTTTGCCTAAAATACACGAAATGATTGCCTGAAATACACAGAACGATTATCTAGAATATACAGAAGAATATTGACACAAAATACACAGAACTCATCCTCATAACATTCGAATGCACAAACATATCACAACATGTGTTAATAACATGAATACACAGAATATTGACACAAAATACACAAAACTCATCTTCCTAAATATTCGAATGCACAAAAACATCACAACATGTGTTACTAACATGAATACACAGAACGGTTGCCTGTAATACACAGAACAATTACCTAGAATACACAGAATATTAACATAAACACACAGACCGGCCGAAACGGGAAACATGATTTCCAAAAAAAAAGGGACGGTTAATTTATAATGTTCAAAACGACGCCGTTTACGTACGTGGTGCACATTGCTGTGTGCACCGTGGTGCATGGTATAATTTGCCAATTCAAATTCCATGGAAACAAATTACAAGGAAAATAGATTCCATTGTTTGGTTGGTGAAAAATAAATTACTGGGAATATAAATTCCATTGTTTGGTTGGGTTTGGAATGTCAAGGAATAATGAGTATAATGACATATTTAACCCTACACAATAATAATAATAATATAATAATAAAAGAGTAATTAATAAAGTAGGGTGAGGGTAGAATTGTGATACTAGTTTTCCATGGAAAACAAAATACCTGAGATTTGCTAGGAAAACATTTTCCTCATTGTTAAGGAAAACTTTTTCTCATGGAATTTGTTTTCCATCCAACCAAACAACATAAAACACCATTTTCCCCCACTTTAAGGAAAACATTTTCCATGGAAAATGTTTTCCATCCAACCAAACACCCCCTAAGGGTGCGTTTGGTTCGCACATGAGAATCGGAATCGAAATAGGTATCAAATACTTGGTAAGGGTAATGGATTTTGATGAAAGTATTTAGTATGTTTGGTAGTTGGATGGAATGAGAATGATTATTAATAGTTGGGGAAGAAAGGAGGAAGAGAAATGAAACCCTTATTTAATAAGGCCATAAGGGTATAGATTTTCTCATTAATGGGATATTTCAAACCTATAGTAACATTCTCAAAACCAATCAACCAATCACTAACAATCACTTTTATACCCATTCCTTATACTTAAACCTACCAACCAAACACACCCTAAGTCTCGCTTAGGCCCTCCCCATCAGTTACTTTTACACGTTATTTTAGGAGCTTTTTGATATGGTGGAGGAGAGAGGGCAGAGAGAGAGAGATAGAAGTGTATGTCCTGCAAATTAGGAGTTTTTTCAGACTTTGGTGGGGCCCTCAAGGTGAGAAAGGACTGTGCCTCACGCATGTGAGGCATAGTCCTCGCGCCTAGGCGGGCGCGTAATTACATTATTTTATTTTAGTTTTATATTTTTTTTTACTTTTTCTTTTTATTTTTTTCCTTCACCTCATTTTCTCTTTCCTAATCACACTTACAAAAACTTCTCAAAAACCACACCAAAGTTTTAACTATTGAGAAAGGCCTTACTAACGGGAGAACTTTTCTATATTTTTTTTTTCAGAAAATGAAAAAATTAGATAATAAAAAATAGAAAATATGTTTTCTAGCACAGTTTTTATTTTTAAAAAAGAAAAGCGTCAAATACACCCTTCAACTTTGCTCAGAAGTGCAATTAGGCCATTGAACTTTAAAAAAGTACATTTAATTTGAACCCTCCAACTTGTCAAAATGAGTCAAATAAGTTTAATTTACTGGCAACCAACAGGTTACGAATAAATTTTCAATGTTGACCACCGTTGACCGCCACAAATTACTATTCACCATTGTTAAAAAATAAAATAAAATAAAAAATTCCAGTGATCTGAGGTCGTTTTCCCGGAGAAGACGACGTCTGGTCGTCTTCTTCAGGAGAAGGCGACCGGACTGGTCACCCTCTCCACTGGAGAAGACAACTGGCTCCAACCACCTTTTAAGAAAAACCTTTTATGGTTACCGGAATTTTTATTCACCAGAATGTCGCCGGAATCTTAAATGATGGGTTATTTCAAGTTAATAACCGGCTACTGGGTTTAGACGCCTCAAAATGAAAAGTTGGAGTGTTCAATTATACTTTTTTAAAGTTCAATGACCTAATTTTACTTTTGAGCAAAGTTGAAGGGTGCATTTGACCATTTTCCTTTATAAAAATTTAAAATATTTTTGAAATTTAAAAAATTATAGAACTCTTAAAAATTATTTTTGAATAGAAAACAAAATCACTTGTCATCTATTTGGCTATATATCATTATAATCACATTCTCACTATTATCTAATTACATATTTATTTATTACTATAATTACATTCATTATCATATTATTTTACTTATCCCCATCTTCTAACTTTTCTACTAGCATTTATTTACTTATATAAACAGAAATTATTTGCTTACACTTAAAATTAGATAGTATTCACATTATTATCAAAATTAAAACTTGAACTCTATATCAAGTTTTAGATTTTGATTGAACTTGATAAATTATTGATTCGAATATTTGTAGTTATGTTATATCTTAATACAGATTTGGTCCAGATACCGGATATTGAAATTTCACATCTATTAGACTTCAAATAAAAGTTATATCTAAAAACATAATAAGTCTCAATCCAATGATTTAAATTGATTAAATGATGTTTAAGTTTATATTTATAAAACAAAATGTGTTAGTTTATTACTGTATATAATTGAAAATTTAAAATGTTAATTTTAAAATGTCAAAATTTTTATTTATAAAACAAAATGTGTTAAATAATGAAAATTTAAATTGATTAAATGATGTTTAAGTTTATATTTATAAAACAAAATGTCTCAAATAATGAAGATTTAAATTGATTAAATGATGTTTAAGTTCATATTTATAAAACAAAATGTGTTAGTTTATTATATAATTGAAAATTTAAAATATTAATTTTAAAATGTTAAATTTTTTAATTGAGTCTATTCAATGGCCTGAAACTTTAGGGTTAAGACCAACATTTTAAACCTAACAAAAAAAAAGCATATAAAGTTTCAGATATATATATATATATACACACACACAGACACACACATGTATATATATGTATATACACATGTATATATATATAATAATTTATATATAGAAGCCTGGTAGATTCCACCATGGTGTATGCATCTATCAAAAACTGCTGAAAAAGTCTTTTCGCATATAGCATTGTTGATACTTCATTAAACTGTTCATGTATCTTATATGCGAAAAACTCACGCTGTGATACACGCACTCTACCGCCCGATTGTTGATTTCTTCCTAAATTGAATTGAATACCCTCCCTATATTCGTCTTCTCCAAAAAGGCAACAAAATTGGATATTGTAAGGCAAGTAGGCAGGGTTCAACTCATTTATCCGCCTAAGATAACTTGCATTTGTCTCGACTATAATATCCCGCTGACCAAGTGTAGGATCAAGATCCCCAACAATAAAGGCAGCCGCCTCAGATACAGTGGGCAAGTTGTATGTTCTAGCATCACCCATTCGCTTATCAATTAATCTCATCTTGAACTCGACTTGTGGATGGATGTTAATATGAGTTTTAGCCCAACGGAAAGATTTTAACAAGACATTGTGATCATCCAAATCTTGATTTATGTCTTCCACTATATCAACATGCATCTTCTCATTTGGTTCATTGTTCCTATTAAAAAAAACGTAAGCAAGTTATATATATAATCGAGGTGTTATATATATATAAGTGTTGCAAAAATTCCGCCTAGGCACCGATTAATCCACGCATAGGCGCTAGGCGCCAATCGACCGCCTAGACACTGACCGCATTGTCCTCCAAGGCCCCGACTAGACCTCCTAGACACCGACTAGGCCATCTAGTCGGCTAATTAACCATAGTTTTTTTTATTGGGTTATTGCACTCAAAATAACATCATCGTTTTGAGCGAAATAACCCTAAATTGTAAAAACTCTAGTTATTTTTTAGGTTAATATTTA
Source organism: Ipomoea triloba (assembly GCF_003576645.1). NCBI lineage: Eukaryota > Viridiplantae > Streptophyta > Magnoliopsida > Solanales > Convolvulaceae > Ipomoea > Ipomoea triloba. The sequence continues at coordinate 12,445,791 of NC_044926.1, read as the reverse complement.
ATATTTTAGTATTAAATATTAAAATATTATATAATTTATAATTATTAGTCTTTAAAATATTAAAAATACTTTAAAAAACTCTTAAAAAATAAAAAATACACTGGCGCCTAGGCGCTAATTAATCCCCGCTTAGCAATTTTTTCAACCATGATATATATATATATATATATATATATATATATATATATATATATATATATATATATATATATACATACATACATACATAAAACATCTACAATATAAAAAATTGGATGGTACAATGCTAATTTTAGTTTAATATTGTCGTCGTTTATGCTTTGTGTTGAAGATCATGCATTAAATTTAGCTTTTTCAAAATTTGCTTCATATTTTTTTACATTACAGTGCACATTTTTGCCTAGAGTTCCAGTGCATATTGTTATGCCTTCCAAAGCACATTGTTGTGTTTTACAGTGCATTGTTATGCCTTCCAAAGCACATTGTTGTGTTTTACAGTGCATATTGTTATGCCTTCAAGTTTTAAGATCGTAGGTGTTATATATATATATATATATAAATGGTTCCTGTACAGTTGGCTNTTGTTATGCCTTCCAAAGCACATTGTTGTGTTTTACAGTGCATATTGTTATGCCTTCAAGTTTTAAGATCGTAGGTGTTATATATATATATATATATATAAATGGTTCCTGTACAGTTGGCTTATATATATATATATATATAAATGGTTCCTGTACAGTTGGCTTTCTCCAGTGCGGTTGTGCGGTAGCTTTAGGTGCATAGTTTTCTTTCTTAAGGTGTGTGAGATGAAACTGAAGGTGAGTGAACTTAAAGCTTAAGGTGTGTGGTTTTCTCTCTTAAGGTGGATTGTTTTCCTTTTTAAGATGCGTGATTTGTATGCTTAAGGTGCGTGAATTGTTGAAACTTAAGATGCACCTTTTTAAAACCTTAGGTACGTGATTTTTGTTCTTAAGGTGCGTGATTTGTGTACTTAATGTGCGTGGTTTATGTATTTAAGGTGCGTCGGCTTAAAGATTTAGGTGCGTGTGGTTTGTGTTTTTAAGGTGCTTTGTTTGTTTGCTTAAGGTGCGTAGTTTGTAAACATAAGGTACGTCATTGTAATAATTAAGGTGTGTAACCGCACAATCGCACGGGAAATTGATTGTTATAAGGTTGTAAATATATTATATCATGCTTATTAGAATTAATTTATTAATGTTTGATTAATAGTTCTAAATCAGTAGAGCTAGCTTAAAAAAGTTACTCCACTTAAAGATAAGTTAGAATTTTAAATATTATGGAGCAGAATTCATTTTTTAGCGTGGGAGAATTGCAAAATAAAGAGAGGCTATATGATTGGCATAGGGACCGACCAAGCATTACCAAAATAGGCAACAATCATTAAATTAGTCGAAGTGGCTAGATGATGTGATTATCAAGTCTATTTACGAGGTTGCAAGGTCTTATCAAGTCTATATTTGTCTTTGTAATTTTATTTATTTATTTTTATAAACAGTCTCTATTATTATTTCAGCATATTTCTAATTTATATTAGTTTCTTTATATTACAATTCTATCGCAATCACAAACTATATACGAGTAATATAATAATAATAATTAAATTTATTATTAAAAATAAAAAGTACAAAATGGTTAAAAAAAAAAAACTAAGCTTACAAAATTTGCAAACTTTCAAAAACTATTTGAATTTCAAAAAAAAAAAAAAAACCAAAAAGAAAATCTGTGGCACGCTAGATTGCAATGGAGAAGCGTGCAAGGTAATGGAGGTTTGAAACCAAATTATTACCTTTACGATCACTGATTATATTTCGTCAACTGACTTCAGTTTTTGACTTTGTCATAAAATATAATGTTACAGGTTCAATCTCAACCTCCGAGTCATTCAAAAGAAAAGAGAATGAAAAAATAGAAAAAGTCCGTCTCTGGTAAAGCTTTTTTACAAATCTCAATACATAAGACGGGTCAAATCAAATAAAAATGAGTTATAACATAATTGTAGATATAATCAATAACTTTATATATATAATGCATTAATATTTTATATCATAAATAGTAAAACCGTAGTAGACAATTTGCAGGAAATAAAGTACTAGAATAACAAACCCTTCCCTTTATACGGGAGGTGGTGGGTTCGAGCCTCAGTGGAGGCAATACTGACTCTTGTGCTTCAATAGGTTGAGAAAATAGTTATGAACATATACTGCATTGTAATAGAGTTAATAGTATTCAAAAAAAAAAAGAATAACAAAATTGTAAATAGCACTAGTACTTTAAACCCTATATATAATACTTTATACCATACACGTAGTACTTTATAGCAAAACTATAATAGCTCAATGACAGAGTAATAGGGCAAGCAACACCCGAACCGAACCACAAGAAGACAGACAGACTCAGGAAGTTAAATAGCCACCCGTTACACTTGAGGAGAAAAGTTATTACCAACGGCTCCATTACACTTCACATTCAAGGCTCGCCATCATGAAGACCATTACATTCAGTGGAGAAGAGTCGTTGTACTTGTAGTATAAGTAGTAGAACTGTTGTATAGGGAGGGGACACGCACTCAAAACTATTGTACTGAAACTGATTACTCATTGTACTTCACTTGTATGAAATATACTCCGGTAACGTTTTTACTGTCATTGGTGCTCTTATTAACATATCATGGAGATGGTTGGATCAGGATCTAGCTGTTCCTATAATTCTCATCACGTGAATCATGGTAACACCTCTAGTGATCACAACAACAGTCACAGTGGAAGGCAGCAAGCGCCCAAAACACGGGTACCGTCAATGGACCCCCAGGCGATAGCCCGGGCCATTCTGCAGGCAGCGACAGCTTTAGCCCAAATGGTGGCGTAGATTCAAGGTCAAGTACCCCAGGCATCCGCGCAGAAAGATGAAATAGAGGAAGAAAGGACCTAGCGTTTGTGTCGTAGTGTGACTCATTGGCGGGCCGTTTCTATACCCGCCATGGGACGGTGGGGTGAGAGGGTTGGTATCCAGCCAAGGTTGTGGACAGTGGACATAGCCGAAGGCCAAGGGGTCATCCACCATGGGTCCACATCAAGATGGGCAGTCGCAGCGGATAGAAGGGATTGGTGAGTCTAGTGGGCCGGCACCATGTCAGTCCATGGCGCTCAAGTAAACCCCGAATGTGCAGGAGGAAGTGGTAGAGCGACTACAAAAGAAATTAGAGGAACTAGAGAAGAAAATGGAGGCAAGGGAAAAGTTGCTTGAGCCCGAGGTGAGGATGTCTACACCATTCGTCGCAAGGATAATGGACGCACCCCTTCCAAAGGAGTTCAGGCTCTCGGCTATCAAAGCCTACGCAGGGACCTTAGACCCGCGTGCGCACATGACGAGGTATAAGGCGGCAATGGTGATGATGGGGGCAGGAGATGCCATTATGTGCAGAACATTTTTATCCACTTTGGATGGGGCGGCCCAAGACTGGTTCAATATAATCCTAGATGGCTCAATCCAAAATTTTGGCGAACTGTCAAAAACCTTTTTGAGTTACTCTTCTGATAACATAAAATGTAAGAGGTCTTTCTCTCACTTCTAATGTAATAAGGCAGGATAAGGGGGATAGCTTAAAAGGTTTTCTAAACAAATGGAAGAGGGAGGTCAACAATGTATACGATTTTGACTAAGGCGGCGATCTTCATATTTATCCAGGCATTGAGGTCGGGAAATTTTCACAGGCAGTTGAACGCCCACCATCCACGCTCCTATGAGGAACTGATGAGGACAACCAACCGTTATACTGAAGCAAAGGAGACTGATAGAAAGAAGAAGGATGAGGACGAAGGTAGGAGGGGTGGACAACTTAATAAAGTTGGTTCGACCAACCAGGCACCACACCCAAGCCAGTCATCCATGACGAAAGGGAGAGATCACGAGCGGCCTCATCTCGTCCCACTATGGAACTTGACATCGCTTACTTATCCGCTTAGCCTGATTCTAAGACAAGCTGAGGAAATGGGAATCGTGCAATTTCTGTCAGAGAGTTTCTCCAAACGTGGACCAGACCAAATACTGTCGGTTCCACCGATAGGTTGGCCATGATACTGATGAGTGTCACGTTTTAAAAGTACAAATAGAGGAAGTAGTGCAGAACAAATATTTTACTCAATTTGTTAAGTATCCAAGGCAGCAGCAGTATCAACAATAAGACCAACCCAGATATGTGTGGCGAAAGAAAGAGCACCTTGAGCTCTTCGCTTCCAACACCAAGAAGAGAAGGTACGACCAGGTCATGAAAGAAAGAGACAATGAGTTAGAGGAGGAGCCCGCGCAACGTAAAAAACATGTTATTCGCTGAAAATTTTGTTCAAGCAAAAATGTAGCTGGTGGTTGATTTCTCTGATTTTGTACTATAATTTGCCTCTCAATTTAGTTGGTTTTGATGCTTATTTTCTTTATTTTGGTGAATTGGAGACTCGTTTGTGTGTTACATTTTCCTAAGGCATAGTTTATTCACAACGAGAAGCAGAGGAAGGATTTTTGGACATTTTGAACAAGTTTTGGAAGCATAGGAATCTACTCAAGGACGAAAAGGAGCAGCAGAGCACAAAAGGAGTCTAACACACACTTTTTGTGTTCTCACATGCATGCTACAATTTTCCAACACACCAAAGTCTTTCGATCTCTTTCTTTTCCTCTTTTTCAAATTTCAGTTTTTCTTCCCTTTCATTTCATTGGCAGGGTATTCTGTTTCAACCTAAGAAGTCTAGATTAAATATTAATAAATAATTAAAAAACACAAATAAATAATAAACAACACTGCAAGAGTTGAGAGATATTTCATAGATATTGAGTTAACTTAGAATCACCAACAATGACAAATTTGAAGTTTTCCAGGCTTTTTAGTAGATACGGGAGAAAGGGAGAGTATGAAAGATGAGTGATGGGATATTGCAAGAAGAAAGAATTTTTTGTGGCCCATGAATTTTAAAAAAGTTGATTGGTTTGTGTTTTGTCACAAATTATTCTGTGGACTCGGATCCACCTTGTAAGGTGGACCCAAGTTTTGAATATTCATAATTTACCTGTTGAATGTTCACAATTACCTTTTAAAAATTCAAAATTTGTAGACTACGAACACACAATGTGAATGTTCGCAATTTATATACTAAATGTTTACAATATAACTTTTAAAAATTCACAATTTGTATACTATGAATACGCAATCTTAACATACACAATTTATGTGTTTTGATTTAGAAACACAATTTTTGTATTTTGATTTAGAAACACAATTTATATTATGACAATTAACAATTTCAATACTAAATATACACCGTTTAGGATCAAGGTTCACTTTACAAGATAACAACTCGTACTGTGTGCACCAACTCCGCCTAGTGAGCTCAGCTCATTTAATACCTTTTTCGCTTCTCTTTTCATTTTTTCCCCTTTTATTCTCATTCTCTCTCCCACTTGCTAAAAAAAAAAAAAACTTTGACTAAATGTATTGACTATAGTGGATGCTCAAAGTGTAAGAATAGCCGAATAGGCTATGTGATTGATTGGATAGATTTTAGTGATTCTGAATCGTAATAGATGATGTACAAAGCATATATTTTTAAGAACATTACTAATATTTTTCGTTGAATTTATTGTTCACTTCTTAATTTTATTCATAGTTTTAGTATGCTTATCACTTCGATCTATCCTCAAGCCTTGACGTTCTCGCCCTTTCTTTACTTAGCCCCTTAATTCAAACCAAACGACATACAGCACACGTGTATATGAAAGATCGAGAAAATAATCCTTTGACTTATTTCTTCCTTTTAGTTTTAATTGTCTTATTTTTTATTTTTATTGATTATTTATTGAAAATTTATACAATATAAATTAATTTTTATAACGATTCACAATTCATAATTTTATCGGGTAGACTAACTTTTCGACCAAGTTATATTTGTATATATATATATATATATATATTTTGGTTTCAAGTCCTCGTTTTCAATGTCTTTTCTAAATATAGAAAATAGGAACATTTTGATCATATCAACACAATTGAAAAAAAATGTTATGCCACGAAAATGTTTTATAGGCTATGTTGTTGTTGTTGTTGTTGTTGTTGTTGTTGTTATTATTATTATTATTATTATTATTATTATTTTTATTTATTTATTTATTTATTTTTAATTTTTATTTTCATGAGTTAGTTCTATTTTTTGTTTTAAATTTATAGGTGTCATTCGATTTTTAGTCATTTTTTCAGAACATCTCCTATTAAGTCTTAGTATTATTGTGGCATGATCATTTTTTAATTTGTCCTTTGTCAACAAACATGTTTAAATGATGTTAAATACGAAAATATTTCGGTCTTTTTATACAAAGTGAGTTAACCTGCTAAATTTTTGTTTTGTTTTTTTTTTTGAAAAATCCCTAATTCACAGCTAGAGTCTCATGTTTTCTTCAATTGCAATCCGGACCTCCACAGCAAAGCCTTCCAAAACCTGAGCCTTGACAATAGTGGAATGATACATATAAATTTAGGATCATAAAAGAAATTAACACTTATAATCGAATAGAATGAAATTTCCTCATATTTAACACCATTTAAATAAGTTTGTTGACGGATAACAAAAGATGATCATGCCACAATAATAGTTGGACCAATAGGGAATTGTTATGAAAAAAAACCTGAAATTAAAATTTCACCTATAAATCTAGGTCAAAAATGAAATTAACTCTATTATTATTGTTATTAAATGACAAAAAGATGGCAACAACACATGAATTGCAGAAGTTTGATATAAGGTTAAGTGCTCATGCGGGCACACGAGGTCAAAGGGAATAGCTGTGTGGTCTCACACACAACAGTAGAGGCTAACTTTTTGGTACTAAATTGTAGCGTTTGACAATGGTGTCATATAGTTGGTGGCGTGGCATCACTTGTGTGAATGCTTTGCGCTGCTAAAATCCAACCAAAATGTCCAATCTATTCCACACAAGATCAGCTGACATTTCCAATCACATTAGAATCCTATGCAACCCATTTTTCAAAACGAGAGAAGTAAAAAATAAATAACATGTTTTGCAATTTTATGATAGTTTTACGAGTACTATATAATAGATTTAATGGAGGTATGTGATATTAATTAGTGGGTAAATTTTTTTGTATTTTTTTTTAAAATTTAACGACGGATATTTCTGTCACTAAGTCGAAACTAAATGAAATTCAATTCAAATAAAAATAAATAAATTAGCGATGATAGTATCCGTCGCTACATGTAACGACGGAAAATTCCGCCGCTTATTATAGCGACGGATATTTTCGTCGCTATTCCCATGCAAATTTCGTCCCAAAGTCGTCGTAGCAAGAAATTAGTGACGGAATTTTGTTGGTTTAGCAAAGGAAAATCCATCGCTAGATGTAGCGACTAAAAAATTCGTTGTTGTCCCCTCACAAATTTCATTGTCAAATCCGTCGCCGGAAGAAATTTAGCGACGGATTGTTTTCGTTTAGCGACGCAGGCTTTTGTGACGGACGAATTCCGTCGCTAAACACTTTATCAACGGATTTCCCCTATTTAGCGACGGAATTTGTCCGTCACTATTTCTGTGTTTTTTGTAGTAATCATTTGATTCAATTGTGATTCTTGATTGTTCTTGAATCAATAATTGCATGCTTATTAGATTCTTTATTGGTGTATGATATTTGAGATAAAGATATCCTTAGGTCATGTAGATCCCACACAATTGAAAGGATTGGAATGCAACCTAGAGATAGGATGACATCAATTATCTGTGTTCGAGTCAAATAATTCAGTATAACTCACAAATCTTGAATGTAATCCTTAGGAAGATTTTGATTCAGAAGGGATTCTGTTTAATCAACCTAGGATTAGTTGTTAATATTCTTGTGAAAGATATTATCATAAATTAGGAGGTCTTATGGTGTTAGGTATAAGCAATTGTTACTAGCATGTTTATTTATGGTTAATGATATCCAAGGAGATCCATAGATCCAAGTATCGTTCCCTCATTAATTGATTTTCTCAAACCTATTTGACTTTGATTTCCTGTCCTAGGCTTTCATATATCACTTTATTTATTTATTTTCCGTTTTCCCAAAATTTATTACACATTTTACCAAATGCTACATAATAAAACAACAGGTAGTACTAGTACTTATAGTCTCTGTGGGATACAACACTCGTTATCCAATCTCTCTATACTCGAGAACGATAGGTAAGCGTGCCTAATAGATATTTGTATAGTGCAAATCGGGTATCAGATGTAAGTAGGATAGTGCAAATCTGGTATCATATACAAGTGGGTGTTACAAATCAATTGAATGATATAAGTACTATATAATAGATTTAATGGTTCAAGGCTCGACTTGTTGTCAAATGGTTCAATCAAGTTGAAGAAGATGATTATTTTGACACTTTCAATCCAATGGTCAAGCTAACTAGAGCAAAACTTTTCTTATCTCTCGCTATAACTAAAAAATGGTCAATTTGCCAACTTGATGTTCACAATGCCTTCCTAAATGGCTCCCTAAGTGAGAATGTTTTTATGAAGCAATCGCTAGGGCATATAGACAAAGATTTTCCTAATTATTTTTGAAAATTATAGAAATCATCATATGGCTTAAAATAAGCGCCCCGTGTGTGGTTCAAGCATCTTCATGATTGCTTACTTTCAATCTACTCTAAGGCTTCAATAACTTATGTGTCTTTGTTTATTTATTTATTAGATGCTAACACTTAGATATTTACTAGGTTATGTTATTGATATACTAATAATGGGCAACAACAAAGATATCTTAACTTCTATTACAAACAAGCTTGCTGATGTCTTCAAATTAAGATATATGAGACCACCAAGCTTCTTTCTAGGAATAGAGACTACTAACAGAAAGAAGGCGATGATCTTGTCACAAAGAAGGTATATATATGATTGAAATATTCAAAAGGTCGAGAATGGAACACTACTAACCAATCTCAACTCCAATTCCAGTTAACAATAAGCTATGTAAAACAACCACAAGTCAACCATATGAAAATCCTACACAGTTCCGCAGCCTCTTTGGAGAAATTCAATATCTTACCATCACTCGTCTGGATCTCTCCTTTGTAGTCAACAAACTTTGTTAGTTCATGCACTCTCTAAACATTGAGCATTGGGTAGCACTCAAATGAGTCCTAAGGTATGTCAAAGGGACTCTATACTATGTACTGCATTTTACAAAATTTAACTATGATGATATCTATGCTTTCTCAAACTTTGGTTGCATGTGGTGTCCTGATGACCGAAAATCCATTAGTGGTTTTGCTATCTTCATTGGAAAAAAATTGATTGCTTAGGCTTGTCATAAGCAAAAGGCAGTGGCTATGTAATAGAAGTAGAATACAAAGCCATAATAGATGTATCAGCAGAAGTAACATAGTTAGTTGCTCTCATTCCTGAACTTGGAGTCACAGTAGAAAAAACACATCGACTCTACTGTGACAATCTAGCTTGGTGCTATATATCTATGTACAAATCCTATTTTCATACCCGAACTAAGCATGTAGAAATAGACTATCACTTTGTCACAACATCAAAGGAGCTACAAGTGAATTACATCTCTACAATTAACCAACTTGCAGACATCTTCACTAAACCACTCACTACTGCTAGATTCAATATTCTAAGGGACAAGCTTAATGTTTTCTCTAGAGAACCTTAAGCTTGAAGGGGAGTATTAGGACTTCGTAATTTATCAACTTTAGGATTCCTACTCCATCTCAACTTTTACCAGTCTTACTCTAACTAGGGCTATCTCTTGTATCCCTATAAATACATCATTTCATGTACTTTGTAAACACAACCGATCAATAATAAAATTCTCTCTAGAAATTCGTGTTCTCATCCTATTGGACGACATCTAAACTTGTTAAATTTAGGCAGATTATTTTAATTACAAGTCGATTCGAATTTCATTCCTCCTATAGACATATTCAAAGTTCAACTATAAATAGAAAGAATGCAAAGTAGAAGAGACATAGGAGAGATATTAGTTGATATCAAGTACTTAAAAGCTCACATACGCCATTCATCAAATTCACAAGAGACACAAAGCTTAAAGACTTTCTATATGTTTATTCTCTTAGTTGGGGGATAATTCAACATGAGTGTTGAAGTTATTGTTATTCTCCACCAAGTGGTAGATAAAAGAATAGTAACAGTGGTTGTCCTGTGAAAGCCATTAGCCTTGTGCTCAAATGGCATGTAGTGGCTCTCCTATACGAGAGGTCACAAGATCGAGCCTTAGTGGAGGCGACACTAACTCTTGGTGTTGTCCTGTGAAAACCTAATCAAATTACTTTGCGAGAGGTCACAAGATCGAGCCTCAGTGGAGGTGATACTAACCCTTTGTGAAAATGGTTGTCCTGTGAAAACCTAATCAAATTTCACCCTTTGTGAAAATGGTTGTCCTGTGAAAACCTAATCAAATTGCTTTGATCCCCTAGACGATACTAACTCTTTGTGCTACAATGTAATAGGGTTAGTTGAAAATGTATCTCTTTGTGCTACAATGTAATAATCAAATTGCTTTGCTTTGCGAGAGGTCACAAGATCGAGCCTCAGTGGAGGTGATACTAACCCTTTGTGAAAATGGTTGTCCTGTGAAAACCTAATCAAATTGCTTTGATCCCCTAGACGATACTAACTCTTTGTGCTACAATGTAATAATCAAATTGCTTTGATCCCCTAGACGATACTAACTCTACAATGTAATAGGGTTAGTTGAAAATGTGCTACAATGTAACAGGGTTAGTTGAAAATTGCTTTGATCCCCTAGACGATAGGAGAAGAGTAGAGTAGAAGAATTACATCACCTTCGAACAATTATAATTATCTTGAGTTTTACTTTTGTGCACTTTACTCTATTGCAATATTGTGTCTCTTATTTAAACTTCACATACTTATGAGAAAGAAAAATTTCAAGAACAATGCCACACCTTAAAAATAGCAAGGATCATTGTCGGATCATCATCCATACGATCTAAGAAAGAATCAAATGAAGAAGTAATAGACTTGTGCTACAGTTGTCTATATCCACTGGTAAGTAAAAACCAATGTAAAAGATTGTTAGGAATATAATCCTACAAAAGATTATTTCTAATGTAACAAGCACAAGAATGAACGGTTAAAGGTTTTAGTACGAGTCAAACGAAATACTATTTCCTTAAAACATTTTTGCTACCCCAAAGGTGTTAGGAGTGTTGTAGCCTAAGTTTCCTAGGATATGATAAAACGTACTACAGTTTAATGTTTGAGCACTCAAACAGTTAAACCCAGCGAACAAGAACAATGTTTGAACACATAATTTTTTAGGAGGACGATGACTAGAGGTTTTAAGAGAAATAAAAACCGTAGGGTATATGTCTTCTAAAATCCACTTGCTTAACAAAGGCTTATATAGGAGATGTGGATTAAATAGCAATTAATCATGGCACTGATAATAAACTCAATCATTGTTACCTCCATAATAGATAGCCATTAACCTAGGAATTAATTCTCAAATTCAAAATTGGAATCAAATTGAAATAAATTCCGTAACATCATAATTAATACCCAAAAAGGTACTTTGAATAGTACCCGAAGAGTGGTTCAAAACATGAGTAGTTCAAGAGGATGAAGAACATGATTTGTACTCTGAACATGGATTATATTCCTAACAATCTTTTATATCCAACAAACCATGTTCAGAGTACGAATCGTGTTCGAAACGTGACTAGTTTGTGAATCCAACTTGAAGGTTTGGATCTAGAAAACCATGTTCTTCATCCTTTTTATATCCAACAATGATTTTCTTCCATTTGTACAAGAAGATATGCATGCTTTTAATCTTTCTCTAATCTTTCAGAGATTCTTGTACACACTTAGAAAGATCACTACAAGAAAAATACTCATAGACAACGGTTAAAAATTGTTGTCATTGAGGTAAAATTTATGTTGTTGAAGCCAATGTTGTTGTAAGTCCCACGCAAAGACAACGGTTTTTAACCGTTGTCTTTTCTAGAAAAGACAACGATTAAAAACCGTTGTCTATAAAGTGTTGTTAAAATTCGCACACATAGATAACGGTTTTTAACCGTTGTCTATTGAGTGTTTTGTAAGTCCCGCACAAAGACAACGATTTTTAACCTTTGTCTTTTCTAGAAAAGACAACAGTTTTTAACCGTCGTCTATTGAGAGTTGTTGAAACCGGTGTTGCTGTGTATTCAAAAGCACTTAAAGACGACACACCAGTGACAACGGTTAAAAGAAATAGTTGTCTTAAAAATAAAAAAGGCGCATAGACAACGGTTTTAGAAAAACTGTTATCCTTGTGGTGTTGTCTTTTCACAAAGTACACATAGACAACACACTAAAGACAATGGTTAGATAAAACCATTATCTTTAGCAAAAGTGTTGCGTCAAAGACAACAGTTTTGAACAAAACTATTACCTTTTAAACAAAAGACAACACTTTTGTCAAAAATTGTTGTCTTTGTTGTGTTGTCTATGAGCATTTTTCTTGTAGTGGGATGCTCTTACACCATTTACAATCCTAAAATTCTTCTAAGTTTAAGACTAGGTCTTAATTGAGCTCCAATGTAATATCCTTATTCTCAATCTTATAGAGTTTCGAATGTATACACTAATAGTCTAGTTGAGAGACAAAATATAAAGTGTATAATTTGTCATCTTTGTTATGGTGTAAACACTTGGGTGTGTAAGAGGTGGGTTTTCCTAACACCGAGTGTAGCTACGGTTTATAGTGGTAACCTTGGCAACAAAACAGTGAATTTGGTTTACCCTATGCTACGATGTGATGATAGTCGTAGAAGTGCTATCACTTATGAGTGATGAGTGTGAAAGGGACCTAGGGACAAGGGTTCGATGTCTTGTCTCACTCTTAGCTACGAAGGGTTTGCGTGCATAAAAGTGTTATCACTTGTGAGTGATGAGTGCAACGGTAGCGACCGGTGCCACCAAGGTTTTAAAGCGGCCCGGAGGGTGGAGTTGGAAATCCTAAGGGAGGTCCCCTTAGGTAGTGGAGTAGCCTTGGACAAACCACTCTAAAAGTGTGTTTTTCTTTCTTTACTTTTTACATTTCAAGCACATCCAATTATATGTATATTTACTTGATCACCTAGAATTACATCAAATAGAATAAAGGGCTATAATCAATATAATTACGATAAATTGGTCCAAATTTTTTAAAGCTAATTCACCCCACCCCCCTCTTAGTTTAAATGAGGACTTTCACCTCCATCTATCATATCTTTTTCAGATTCATTAATTATTATTTTATTAAAATCATAACATAACAATAAATTTAATTGTAGATTATATTTTAATCAAATATCTATGAATGTTAAATCGTGTGTGCAGTGTATAATACATATATTATTTGTATATATATACCAATATATGTGGGTGCAGTGTAAGCTTAGTATTATATATATTTTTAATTTTATTTTAATTTTTTAAATATAAAATTTATAAAAATTATTTACATTATTATTAAACAAAATAAAAATTCTTTTTTATCTATATTTTTCATATATGATAATTAAAATTAACACTTGAAATTTGAAAATATAATTTGAACTAATTATTTTAATTATATTATTTATAAATATTTTAATTTTGATAATGAAATTTCACACATCACACACACACACAATATTACTCCGTAGTATATTTATAAGAATAAATTTTCTATGTCAAGCAACTTATGCTCAAATGGTACCTATGTGGCTTTTTTGAGGAAAGGTCAAACAGGACAAAATTAAACCCAGATAATGAGGTATATACTGACTCTTTTGGACTTGAACAGATAGAGAAAATATAGAGTATATACTATATTGTAATAGAGTTAATAGTACTCAAAAAATTTTCTAATATTATGATATTACATTAACCATTATCATAAATTACTGATGTGATCAAATTTTCTTCATCATTTGCTCTCCCCGCCATTAAGTAAAGTTCCCTGAAAAGTGCTCAAAAACACTCTAATTAAAGTAATTTCAGCACTGTCTGCAATTTCATTGTGCAAACTTACAAAAAAACCTTTTGTCCTTTACTCCGTTCTACCCCACACAGCACTTTCCGTCTTCCTTTCTTCATCCCCATGTGGCCATGTAAAATCTTTCTCCTTGAGTTCACTAAGGATTTGTGTTTGGTTTATCCGTTTACACCAGCAATGAAAATTAAAATCATAGTTAATGTTTAGTTGATAATTTTTAAAACACAATTATGAGATTTAATTACCCTTTCAATTTAAAATTACATTTTTTTTAATTAAAAACGAGTATCATTCCATCTTATTGTTAAGAGTTTTTTGCATTTTTAGTCCCACGACTATAGTGGCACTTGTAGGATTGGTCCACGACTTTTAAACTTTGCAATTTTGATCCATGACTATTGTTTTTGTTGCAAAAAATGGTCCTTCCGGCGCCGGCAAACAAAAACCGGCGGATTTTCCGGCAATTTTTTGCCGGAAAAAAAAATCGACATATTTTCCGTCAATTTCTCGCCGGAAAAAAAAAATTTTCCTTTCAAGTTGGATTAAAATTGACATTTCTAAACAATTAATTTAAGTTAAAACAAATTCATTTCTAAAAATATATGTAGTCAATTTAATTATTTTTGATTTTGATAAACTAATTAAAGTTAAAACTAATTATTTTTAAAAGCATACGTAGCCAAGTTAATCTTAGTAAAATTAAATACAAATTCAAAATTATTTTTACTTTTTAGTTTAAATTTTAATTATATTTACTTTTAAGCCAATTAAGTACAAATTTAAAATTATTAATACAAATTCAAGATCAACAAAAAATAATATGGAGTATTATTAAGATTAAATTTAAACTAGAAAGTAAAAATAATATTTGAATAATTTTGCCCAGTAGTAACATCTGCCAACACAAAGGGGAATTTTTTTAGAAATGTCAATTTTGAATAAAAAGTAAACTAAATTAATTTTTTAGAAATGTCAAATTTTTTTAGTACCAAATGTCAAAAATCCTACTGTCAGAAATGTCAATTTTAATCCTACTTGAAAGGAGAATTTTTTTTTTCCGGCGAGAAATTGACGAAAAATATGTCGATTTTGCACATTTCCTCGAACAAAAATGGTGGGAACAGCAACAATGTTGCACATTCCTAGGCACCACCAGTGAATGTTGGTTCACAAGACGGTGGGAGCACTGAGGGTTACATCCCCACGATGCGGGTACCTACAGTACCGAGTGGTTCGGCTGAAAGTCCAGAGAAATTCGCTGACATCGGTTCGAATTTCAAAAGGTAGTAGCAAAAGATTTTGTTTTACCTGGCAACTCTCGGCTTGTCACGGTTCTTGACCGAGAGGGTTCCTGAGTTGAAGGAACAGGATCCACAATCTGTGATGACAATTCAGTTTTGGAAGGATTTGGACTTCCTTTGCCGTAACTACATCCTGAACAGATTGTGTGGCACACTATACGATTTATATCGCAAGATTGGCATAGCGAAAACGATGTGGGAAACCTTGGATCATAAGTATAAAAGCGAGGATGTCGGCGCAAAGAAATTTATTATTGGCCGATTCCTTGACTTTAAAATGGTTGATTCCAAGACCAATTGCTAAGTCAGGTTGAAGATTTGCAGTTAATCTTTGACGAGTCATGATTAGAGCATGGTATTGAGTGAAGCCTTCCAAGTGGTATCCATAATCCATTTGCTGCCTCTAGGGTGGAAGGACTTCAAGAACTACCTTAAGCACAAGCGAAAGGAAATGAACCTGGAGGACCTGATGCGACTCAGAATTGAGGAGGGGAACAGGAAAAGTGATGGGAAGAGTCCTGTCATTGGTGGCTCAAAGGCCAACGTGGTGGAACATGCTAAAATTCCAAGAAGGCTAAGAAGGACAAGCAAAAGCTGGGTCCAAAGGGTGGCGTTACTAAGGCTAAGTTCCATGGTAAGTTCCATAATTGTGAGCCTAGCCCCAAGTCTTTTGAGTGCAAGGCTCCAAGGAAGAAGAATAAGAGTTCTGAAGCCAACGTTATTGGAGAAGGCAGTCAGAAAGAGGAGGCTGAGATTAGCCTTTCGACCATGATAATCGAGGTGAACCTCGTGGGTTCAAACCAGAGCGAGTGGTTCATCGACACCGTTGCAACAAGACATTTGTGTTGCAACCAAGAGATGTTCAGCACCTTTGAGACAATTGAGGGCGAGAAGGTCTGGATCTATGGGTAACTTTGCTCAGTCCGCTGTGGAGGGTGTACGCAAAGTGGTTCTGAAGATGACTTTCGGGTAGGAATTGACATTGAAGAACGTGTTGTATGTTCTGAAGCTGAGGAAGAATCAGGTATCTGGCTTGTTGCTAAATAAGAATGGCTTTAAGATGGTGTTCGAGTTAGATAAAGTAGTTTTGTCTAAACTAAGAATGTTTGTTGGTAAAGATTATGTAACTGATGGGATGTTTAAGCTCAGTCTAATGTCTGTTATCATCAATAAAAGCAAAGTTAATTATGTTTACTTGCTTTAGTATTCCAATTTGTGGCATGGTAGACTAGGTCATGTTAATTTTAATTCTATGCATAGATTAATTAGCATGAACCATATTCCTACGTTTCAAATAAACAAAAAATAATAAATGTGAAATTTGTGTTGAGACAAAACTAACTAAAGCACCTTTCAAATCGATTTAAAGGCAAACTGAACCACTTGAATTAATCCACAGTGATTTGTGTGATTTTAGATTGATACAAACGGGAGGTGGTAATAAATATTTTATCACGTTTATCGATGATAGCACATGTTATTGTTATGTGTATTTGCTAAAGAGCAAAGACGAAGCCTTGGAAAAAATCATTCTTTATAAGAATGAAATTGAAAACCAACTTAATCGAAAGATCAAGAAGGTTAGAAGTGATAGAGGTGGTGAATACGAAGCACCAATTGGTGACTTCTGTGCAAGTGTAGGTATTATACACGAGTGTACTGCACCTTACACACCTCAATCGAACGGTGTTGTCGAAAAAAAGAATCGTACATTGAAAGAAATGATGAATGCGATGCTTATGAGTTCGGGCTTACCTCAAAATATGTGGGGTGAGGCAATATTGACAAGTAATTACCTTTTAAATCAGGTACCCTGCAAGAAGCTCGATAAGACTCCTTGTGAGCTGTGAAAATGTTGGAAGCCTCCCTACTGATACCTCAAAGTGTGGGGTGTCTTGCAAAAATTTTAGTGCCAACACCTAAGAAAATAAAGATAGGTCCAAAGACCATGGATTGTATCTTTATTGGCTATGCACATAACTATAGTGCTTATTGGTTCTTAGTACACGAGTCACATAATCTGGACGTACATATGAACACGATAATAGAATCAAGGAAAGCATTTTTCTTTGAGAATGTATTTCCTTCTAGGTCTAGTGAGGGACCGAGTACGTCAAAACGAACATTTGACGAAGCTATGGATAATGATAGTGGGGAATTTGAGAAAGAACTCGAGCTCGAGCTTAGACGCAGAAAGCGGGCAAGAGTTGCGAAATCATTTGGTCCAGATTTTCTAATGTACTTGTTAGAGTATGATTCGAGTACTCTAACCTGTTTATTAGAAAACGAATCGGATTTTCTATCTTGTTTGATAGAAAATGAGCCTCGAACATACATAGTAGCTGTGACTTCTACGGAAGGACTAATGTGGAAAGAGGCTATTAAAAGTGAAGTGGATTATATCTTACAGAATCATACTTAGGAAACTTGTTGATCTTCCTCCGGGTAGTAAACCTTTAGGATCCAAGTGGGTCCTTAAAAGGAAGATGAAAGCAGACGGTTCCAACGATAAGTATAAGGCTAGTCTTGTAATCAAGGGTTACAAGCAACGCGAGGGTCTTGATTACTTCGACACGTATTCTCCCATGACGAGAATAAACTCCATTTGGATGATACTTACCATAGTCGCGTTGCAGAATTTGGAAGTTCATGAAATGGATGTGAAAATAGCTTTCTTAAATGGCAAGTTAGATGAAGATATCATTTTCTAGAAAATATTTTCCATATTTTCAAACAAACCCTTAATTTCACTATTTTATTGACATTGACACATTTGGTACTAATGTTACAAATTTCATTACATTAATGTTAACTTTTGTGAAAATATTTTAATTTTACAACATTAACATCCTCTCCCCTTTTGAAAAACATTTATAAACCACATAATAAATTATAATTTGAAAACATTTTTCACAAAATTGTTTTTGTTGTTATTATATAGTAGTTTTTTACATCAGAGTTAATTTCAAAAATAGTCCCTTCACTATTGACATTTATCAATTTTGTCATCAATTTTCAATTTGACCATAAGTGGTCCTTGACTATTGATTTTGTTCCAGATTTGGTCATTCAGTTAAATTTTTATTTAGTGAGCGTTAAATTTAAGGGTAAGATTGTAAAAATTAGCTTGTTACTGAGAAGAGAAAATTAGGTTCATAAACTTATTACACTAGGTTCATCATTAGTGAGAATGTGAAAAATAATTTGATGATAAGCCAATTTTGATCAAGCTAATTATAAATATCTACCCTAAATTTGGGACTATTATATCCTCCATTTAACACCCTTAAATATGAAAATTTAGAGAGACAAATCTGCTAGCTAATTTTTGCATGCTTACCCTTAAATTTAATGCATATTAAACAAATATTTAACTGAATGAGTTCATAACTGTCATATATTAACATTGAGCATAAAAGCTGAATCAAATGCATAAATAGGAAGGTGTTCATAATTAAGTACTGTCGTATATTAAGTAGTTGTATAAGATATTTAATACATGACAGTTCTAAACAAATGTCATATATAGTATTTATTTACTACGTCAGTCACCTATACATCACTTAGTAAATCGATATATATGTGTAAAAGAATCAACGTAGTATTTATTATCTGTAGCAGTGTCAATTACATGCATTTCAAATTCTTACTCTCTCATTTTTCTTCTCCGACGATGTGATAGACATTGATAAGCTATTTGTTTATGTGGGTCCCAATAAAATGTTTAGATCAAAATTTTGGGGGCAAGAGTAAGTGACTCTCCTATGAGATCGTCTTACTAATCTTTATATGTGAGACGGGTCGAGTTAGTATGAAAATATAATACTTATACTAGAACTAGTTATCACACGCGCGTTGCGCGATTAAACCAATGCCCAATGTGTATTTTTAAATTAGTGCCCTTAATTGGTTAAAGTAGTCATATAATAATGAGAGAAAAAAATGTTAAATTAATAAAAATCAAAGAAATAGTATCGATACTTATATATTTTAATAAAACATAACGAAATTGTAAATAGCTAAACTACAACTAAAGTAAGTAGAAACAAATAAACCACTTACATGGGAGCAAATGGCGTGTCATCATTGTCACTTGTTTGGACACCGGTCTGACCATTTGTTGGTTTGTAAAGTGATATCATACATTCTAATGTCATTACCAAACACTATTGATTAAACACGAGTTCCTTGCATTTAGATATAGCATTTACAATGATGCTGGTGGTGAATGAGAGCATCTTCATAATAATAATAATAGTAATAATGATAAAAATAAAATAATAATAATAATAGTAATAGTAATAGTAATAGTAATAGTAATAATAATAATAATAATAAGGGATAAATTTTTTACAATTTACATACAGTTTCATTCTCAATGACGATGAGCATATACTTTTTCTCAGGTATTCCAATAGCGTTTTTTGGTTCGTTTTTCTTAATGACATTATTGGCTCTTATTATAAGTGTAGAAATGTAGTACTAATAAGAAATAAAGTGATTGTTACAGATAACGAAAAGTGTAATATTTTTTTTACATTTTGATTTTAAATCATTACATTTTTTCTCAAAAGTATCGTAGTTAAGAAACACTAATAAGGAATAAAAATGTACTTTGTATTCTGTAATACATTTACATTTTTATTTAAAAGTATTATATTTTTTATTTAAAAGTATTATACTCCCACTTATAAGTAACTAATACTTTATTCATGATTAGTATTACATTTTTCAGTATAAATATTAAATTTTTATCCTGACCCGACTTATTTCAGGAATAAGTATACTTGAGATTTTCTCAAGTTTTTACTAAAATTAGGAGTAGTATTGTCCAATAAGATGGTGATTGGTGAGACTATATGAGCAGGCTGCACCTTCCTAGTGAAACTTACAAAAAGCCTTTGTCCTTTCTACCCCAAATTAAACACTGACTTTTTCCATCTTCAATTCTTCAAATCACCATATCCCCCAAGTAAAAACCCAACCCCCTCTTCTTTCTCTATATCTCTATCATATAATCCCCACCTCCGGCACCTAAGCCCAAAAGCACATATCCGATGGGGTCCCAACCTGAGACACCAACACTCCCACTCTTCTCAATCCCACCCATGCAGTCGCCGGAGCATCCCGGGATGCTGACGCCGCCGCTCCACACCGCCGTCTCCGTCCCCTTCCGCTGGGAGGAGCAGCCCGGGAAGCCCCGTCCCTGCACCGATCTCATCGCCCTCCCGCCGTCGGTGCCCGACCACGCCATGTTTTCCGGCCGCCCCAAGTGCTTGGACCCACCCCCTAGGCTCTACTTGGAGTACTCCTCTTGCAGAAACAGCGGCACCGCCAAATCCCCCTCCCCCACCACCGTCCTGGATGGGCCCTACATCACCGCAAGGCCGCAATTCTCTTCTTCGTTCAGATTCTCTTCAGATGGGGCCGGTCCTGAGAAAGGGCAGCTTAGAGCGCTGGTTCTTGGGGAGAATAAGAAGAAGAAGAGGAGTTGGTGGCAGAGGACCCTTAAGTTTAAGGGTGGGAGTAGGGAGATTGGGGGCTCCAGTTTCATCTTCCCGTCGTATAACTCCATGGATGCCGCTAGCGATAATGATAATGGCAATAATTCAAGCTCGAAAATGGCGAGATTTACAAGAACTGGCAGCTTTTCCACACTTTCCCCTTCTAGGTCTCACTTTTGGGTACGCTTTCCTCTCCCCATTTCTTCTCAAATTATTGCTCTCATCTCTCACCATAAACACTACACACACAATACAATGAATGAGTCAACCATTGTTTAATTATCTAACACTCTACTATTAAAAGTAAGGTACTGTTTGGTAAATAATCGGCCACCACTATTAGTTGTTTGGTTAATAAGATTTTGTAATTCCAAAATGCTAAAATTCAAAATGTTACTCAAAGCAACATTTTCAGTTAGTTTTTTTATAAAAGAAATTATACCAAACAGCTATAAGCTAACAGTTAATTTATCAAACAACTTTCTACAATCAGCTAATAATGTTATTAACAAATCATACCTTCTAACCCAAACAGCCAACCCAATCAGCTAACAGTCATTTACCAAACAGTTAAACTCATGAAACTTAAATTTCCAGTAGCCTAACCTTGTTGCAGCCAAAGCTTTAAGATTACTTGAATATCTATGGTTATAGTGTTGGAATGGCCTATTTGGATGGTAAATTTATATAGAATAATGTTAGCCTTTTTGTCTATCACTTCTCCCTTGATAGTTGATACTAGATGGGATAACTCTTTTACTTATTAGAAATTTAGTGTCATCATTATAGGGGATATTCAATTAAAGCCAAACTTTAATATCTTAAATAACTTATGTATATTCCCATTTTTATTTTCTAATTAAAAATTATTTTTATTAGGTTAGTTCATAGAAAAGTGTTTAGAAAAAAGAAAATTTTGAAGGTAAAAATAAAGTTGAAAGTAAAAAAAAAAAATACAGTAAATGTAACATTTTTCATTCTAAATACTCGATCTCTGTAATTTCCCAATGTTAACTCTCAAATTTTATTTATTTATTGGAAAATGCATCTCCCCACATTTTTCACCACCTACCATTCTTTCCTAGCGATACTACGTTAAAGAGTTTGTAGAAAGTATGACTCGACAATTTTCAAGTCAGAAAGTAAAATAAAAAGTGGGTGAGGATCTAACATGATTCGTTTTATTATTTCTATACTATTTACTATTTATTAGTCAAACAAATGTGTTATTCTTTGTTTATTTTTTTATAAATTTATTTTTTTGTATTTAATAATACTTTTAATATAATTTTTAAATATATAAATTTTGTATATTAATACTAAACTTAATATTATAAAAAATTGAATTAAAAAATAATTTCAGTCAAGTCTCATTAATGATTAATCAAAACAAAAATAAAATGGGGCTGAGGGATTAATATATTTTTACTATAAAATTTGTGTCTATTTTAGTTACCAAGAATATTAAAATAGGTAATTATTTGGATGAAACAAAGCATAATTAAAATAAATATTAATTTGACAAGTCCCTAGCTCATAACTCAATGGTTAAAAATTTGTGAATGGATATATTGACTCAGTAAGTACTCGAGTCCAAATCCGTAATGAGGGAGGATCTTAGTCTTAGAACAAAAAGCAAGTACTCAGATCTTGTGTTACTCAGACATTTCCTGTAATTTACATTCTTCCACAATTTTCAATTAGGTGTGAGGTGTCCGCAATTTTAGGGCTAAACATAAGTATAAATTTGACAAAGTTAGAGCTTAAGAGTCAAAGTTGGGAAATCATTGTATTGTAGGTACCATTTTGATGGTTTAACTATTTCTTTTCGTTAGCAAATTTATATATAGGTAATGGTATTTTTACCAAATCGTTTTACAAGTAGGCTGATCTTGTTTATTTAGTATTAATTTATAAAATTTTTATATTTAAAAACTACATCAAAAAGTACCTTTAAACACGAAAAATTACATTTAAAAATTATTAAAAATATAAAACATCAAAGAAATAAAATGTAAATTAACCAATGAATAATAAATAAAATAGAAACACAGAAGGACTAGTAAAATTATAGGCTGCACTTTTAATATTTGAGTCCCATAGTATTAAAAATAAGGCAAAAACTTGTGTGAGACTGTCTCACCGTGAGACGGATCGGGTCAAGGTGCAAAAGTAATACTTATACGCATAAATGTCATACTTATATGCTCAAATGTAATACTAATAGGAATAAAAATTTTGTTACTTATAAGGGTAAATGTAATACTTTTATTAGTATTATATTTGAACATATAAGTGTGACATTTGCATAGTGCTTCGACCCGACCCGACCCGTCTCACGAATAAGGATCCGTGAGACGGTCTCACACAAGTGTGACCTTAAAAATAAAAATCCATGAGCTACACACTTGTGTGAGACCGTCTCACGGATCCTTATTCGTGAGACGGGTCGGGTCGGGTCGGGTCGAAACACCATGCAAATGTCATACTTATATGTGCAAATCTCACACTTATATGCTCAAATATAACACTAATCAAAAATACAATTTTTGTTACTTATAAGAGAAAAAGTAATACATTTTTCATAATAAGTAATGTTGACAAGTGTCTCTCACTTATAAGGACAAATATAATACTTTTGAGGAAAAATATAATACTTTTAAATCGAAATGTAAAAGTATTGTATTTTCCCTTAAAAGTATTACATTTACCCTAATAAGTAACAAAAATTTTATTCATGATTAGTATTGCATTTGAGCATATAAGTATGGAATTTGTGCATATAAGTGTTAAATTTGCATTTTGACCCGACCCGACCCGACCCGTCTCATGGTGAGACGGTCTCACACAAATTTTTTCCATATTTATATATATATATTTTAAAACAATTGTATAATTGGTTTAAAATACATTATTTCTAATTTGTTGAATATAACAAATTCTGTGTGCAATATTATTAGCTAGACTTTTCTTGATTCATGATTAATTAATAAACATAAATAATATTTTTATTAAATTGGAGCTGGTGATGATAATAAACAATAAATATAAAAAAATAATTAATGTTATCATTAGGTGTAAGTGGTTAAAGCACTTGGCGGTAAACTAACTCCCGCCCTATTGCCGCAGTCCCCACTCTAGCAAAGTGCGCTCATAATAATGAGAAAAAAAACCGTCAATTTCATATTCATGTTTGGGCTACATTTAGTTTTTTTTTTTTTTTTTTTTTTTTGAAAAAAGGGTATATTTAGTTAATTTTGCATTGAGTTTTTGTTAAGATTTTTTAAAATTGACTTGATTATATTTAATTTAGTTAATTCACTTTTAAAAAAAAAGGGACAACCTAACTAAGTTTGTAGATAGTTGACTTAATAATCACAAAGTTTCAAATTATTCTTTTTAGACAAATTATTCTGCAAACCACCGGGTCCATCTTGTAAGGTAGACCTGGGTCCAAAATACATAATTTATATACTGGATATTCACAATTTATATACTAAACGTTCATAATTCAAATTGTGAACATTCAATATGTAAATGGACACGGATTCACCTTTTAACTGCTAAGTGGACGGACCTGCGTCTATGGTATAACTATTGCCTTTTTTATTGCTGGTGTGGTCTAAATACGCACCTTCGGGTAGCGACTGCGATGATTAGTTACATCACATGTTATTTTTTAATATAGACAAATTAGTTATTAACTGTATATCTGCACAGACTACCAATGTCAAAAATCAAAATAATTAATTCAGCCGTGTCTTTAGAAAATATTGGCAATATTTATTTTTTTAAGAGTAGAGTATTTATAACATCACTTAAATCAACGCATAATTCTTGTTAAAAAAAGACATAATACAAATAAAACAAACATAAAATTAAGAATGAAGTGCCATGAACGTTTTCTTTTTGTTTTTGGTAACATTCAACTATGTGATAGTTACATTAAATTATTATTTTAAAATAATTATTATTACCAAATCTTATTTATTTAGTTCTTTTAACTCCTGTCACGCAAGCTCTTTTAACAGTGTTTACCGTTTATTTGGTCCTATCTACTCATATATTACTTCTCTATTCATTCCATCTTTTCAGCTGTATAACAGGAAAAGAAAAGAGTTACTTTAAAATTGTTAGAATAAGAAAAGGAAAGAAATATAATATATTAAGTAAAAGAAAGAAAAGGAAAGAAGAGTCGGTGGTTATGGTCATTGACTTTTTCTAAATTTCATTTTTCAGGACGTGTTTGGAAATTTGAAAATGATGTTTGAAAATCATATTTTGGAGTTTTTAATGTTTGGATGTGCTTAGAAAATTTAGTCAATGAAAAATATTTTTCGTTAATTGTAGAAAATATAGCTCTAATTTTCGCCGGGAGCTGGGTTTGTTTATTTATTTTATTTTAAATTTTTATAAATAATACTATTATTATTATTACTCAAGTATAATTTCTTAGGTGGAGTATCAGTCATCTAGAAAACGGTGATTAATTTTGTAATGACCAAAATACCCTCTGTGTACTGAATTTTGATAATGATATGTGAGTTTATGGCTGATACAAAATCCTTAATAATTGGGGCAGTTGACGTTGTAGACGCTAGACGGTGGCGTGGGGTCCCGATTAAATTACGACTTTGCATTTTCTTTTTTCTATTTTAAAACAAAAAATTTGTGCATTCTTTTTTAATATATTTTTTTCTTTTTCAGTTGACCCTTTATTTAAATAAAAAGAAAACGTGTTCACCTCATTTTAGAAGGCTAAATTTGGAACAAAAAGTATATAGTATTTGTTTTTTTTAAATATGTCATTCACATTATCTCGATCAAGCCTGTCCATACATGATTTTCGTAAAACAATTTACCATTTCTTTGTGATTTGTGATTATTATGTGAGAATATGATTTACACAATGAACACCTTTAGACAATGGAGGTACATTTGTCGTCATAAAAATAAAATCATAGTTAACGCAACTACCCATTACAAAATGTGCCAAGTAGTATTATGCATTTTTTGCCCTTTTTTTTGGGTGTAAAAACACAAGGTGTTCCAAGCTAAGTCTACCCAAATAATCCTCTCTCTTTCTAATAACAAGAGTTGGCCAAGGGTTGTGAGAATTGAACTCGAGTTATCCCAAAGTTCTTCCCCATTAAAAAAACTCATTTGCCAATTCAGCTATACTTTTGGATTACAATTTTTTTTGTCTGTTATAATGTCAAATTGAAACTATTATTATTATTATTATTATTATTATTATTACTATTATTATTATTATTATTATTATTATTGTTGTTCTATATTTTATGTTTAGCGTTCTTCTCTCCAAACACTTTAGTAGGAGGGGAGGCCAAAGTTGAAAAACATAATGTGAAATGAAGTTGAATCTAAGCTGCCAGATTCTCTCTCTCTTTTTTTTCTTTTTTTCTTTTTTTTTCTTTTTCCTTTTTCCTTTTTTCTTTTTCTTTTTCCTACCTTAAGTCAAAAACAAGAAAATAAGAAAAGCATGATATGATGACCGTAGCGAAATATTCCACAAATCTTTTCTAACGAATTATAGTGCTCTTTTTCTAAATAAAAAGTACATCTAAATTATTAAATATTATAAAAGTACAATATGTTTATCACATGTACATAATCATCCAATATGTAATGTGATACAACCTATATAAAGTTTGGGTACTTGCACATCTCTACTGAACTACATTTACCCTTCTCTAAAAATTTGAACTACATACACTACAAATGTACCGTAAGAATTGTACGATTAAAGTGGTTTAATTATTTCAACGAACCTTATTGTCATCTGTCAAATCGTTTTATTTTGTGGTTGTTTTTAACAAACTCTTAATTAATGGCAATAGTACGAGGAGTTGGTGCAATTATGACAACAAAAAATGTGAGAAGTATTTTATATGAACAATATGTAAAAATCTATGTTGAATATTAATACTCAATGTTAAGTTAGAGCAGTTGCAGTGTAGTATTCTTTGATTAAATTGGAGTAGTTATGACGCATTTGTGTAGTAGTTGCGGTGCTTTTCTTCAATTCGCATGTTTGCACGCGAAGCCTAGTTTGCATATGAGCGTGATCCTCTCTCTCTCTCTCTCTCTCTCTCTCTATATATATATATATATATAGGTGTGACCGCGTCTTAACGTGTGGTCACACCATTAGAAAGTGAACCACGCAAATATGCACCGTTAGGTACGCGTCACTAAAAAATACACCACTAGGTATGCAAATATACACCACACAGTGTTAGGAAATGCACTATTAGGGACATAAGAGTTATGGTGCATTATTTTGGGTGTGTTGTGTGTTTTTTGATGTTTTTGTGTATTTTCATTGTGGTGCATTTTCTAATATTGAGTGGTGTATATTTGTATACATATTGGAAGGTGCAGTCACATTTGAATATATATATATATATATATATAACCTACTGGACGGAGTTAGTGTGGTTAGCTCACTTACTGAGTTACTGGTTCTGTTGTGCATGAATTACAGGCAACGATATACCATGGTGTTAAGCAAGTTATGCCATGGAAGTGCAAAAAATCGAAGAAAGAAGGCTTTGTCCTTTAGCTTTATTCACCAACGTTACCCAGCGTAAAATGAAGTCGCGCTGTCGGCCACTTCATTCCAGCCATTTTCGAGCTCCTCGATCTGACACATATGTAGCATATCTTCTTTGGATCTTTTAAGGCATTATATAATTTGTGTTACGTTACTCGGAAGTTGTCGGCAGGTCTGATGATAAAGATAAATTAGCAAATACTTTGAGGGCTGATGAAAAAATTAGCAAAGATTTGTTGCAGAAGATGAGAGTGGACTTCATTTCTATGGCTGTCGATCTGTATGTGTGATGTTTGACTTCTATTGTTAATATAAATATATTTGAGAAAAATGTATTTGCGAAAGGGCAAATCATTTGCAAGTCCAACTGTGTTAGACTGTATTACTGCAAACTTATAAAGTAAATATAGTTCAATGTTCTTACATTAATTTTTTAAAATTTTTATATATCTAATTATTTGATGTTGTAAAGTTTAAAATAACATACATGTAGTGGCATATATGTATTTACATACATATGAAATTAAACAAAAAAATAGTTAAAGTAACACCTGTTTTTTCAACACAATTTGATGAAACTAAAATTGCAATTGACTCACAATTAAGAAATCTACAAGTAAAATTTGAAACTTTTTACTAACCCAAAATTTGGGTTAAAAACTTAAACAATTATAAAAATCCCTATAATCATGGGATTAGATTTTATTTTCAACAACAATGGACAAATAATCATAAATAAAGATTATTAAAAATTGTTCCTTAATACCTCTAGTTTCAAACCTAAAATTCTAGAACAAAAGAAATTTAAAAAATTAGAAGAATGCAAATGCTTGGATAATCAAGAAAATTGTAGTTGTAATTTTCTAAAAATTGAAGAACATCTTCAAATTATGGAGGAAATCCTTAAGGAATTAAAATTAAAAGAAGGAATTGAATTAAACTTACACTTAATAGATACACATGATTTTAAAAAGAAAATTAAAAAATAACGATTTAGATCCATTAATAAAAGACCAAAGACCTTGTACTGTAGTCTAGTGGCATCCGATTTACACTTTCATGTAGAAGGGAGTGGGTTCGAGTCTCAATGTAGGCTGATGGTTTTCTGATCTTCAGGCGATTGGCCGGCGAGCCAACACAACCGGCAAACTAGAAAATACGATATAAAACACTATTGGTTGTTTTCCAAACTCTTTGTATTAGTCTCGCTCAAATCAGGTGTCCCCACAAATGATTTGTACAACTATTTTATACTAGGCACTTGGGTCGTTACACATTGAATCTCTAGTTAATAATACGAATTAATACTCCTAAAGTGCATTTAATACACACAGTTATGGATGTTCAACCACGGATATCCGTTGGGCTTCTTAGATCCTAGGTCTCGCGGACTAAGACTTTTCAGACAAGTTCCTCCACCTGTAGCCGACCGAAAGCCTCAATCACTCGATCTTGCTCTAAACCACTCCGGCGGTCCGACCGAAAGCCTTGACCTTTCAGCCCTCCTTCCAGCCCATTCGGTCCTTCAGTCGAGAGCCTGGACAAGCCAATCTTCCTTCCAACTCGTCCGGTCTTCCAACCGAGAGCCTTGACATGTCTTTCTTCTTACTCATCCGGTCTTTCAACCAGAAGCCTCGATCTCCCAGCCTTTCTAACTCGCCCGGTCGTTTGACCGAGAGCCTTGGCCAGTCTTTCTTCCAACTCGTTCCTTGTTATGATCGCTTCTGTTCACTTGCTCTAGTCTGCTCCATCCGAGTCGTCCATCCGACCAGTCTCACATCCCATCATAGGCGACTATTGACTCTTTGTGATTCAGTAGGTTGAGAAAGGGTCTTTGATTGGACAGCATTTTCATGCCCATTAGGACATTTTGAATGGCTAGTAATGCCATTTGGTTTTAAAAATGCACCACCATCTGGTTTTAAAAATGCACCACAAATTTTCCAAAGAATGATGAATGAAAGTTTTAAAGATTGCTACAATTTTACTTGTATCTATATTGATGACATTTTAGTGTTTTCAAAAACAAAAAATGAACACAAAGCACATTTATACACAATTTTCAAAATTTTTGAAAAACATGGATTAATAGTATCCAAAAAGAAAATAGAGATAGGAAAAAAATTATATTTCCTTTTTAGGAGCCGAAATTGGAGAAGGAAGTAACTTCTCTAGAAAATTTTTAGAATTTCCTGATAAATTAGAAGAATTGAAACGATTACAATGCTTCTTAGGATTAGAAAATTATGTAAGACCTTATTTACAAAATTTAGCAAAATTAACCACTCCTTTATATAATAAAGCCAAAGTAAAGGAGTAAGAAAATTTAATGATCAAGACAATAATATTGTCCAACAAATAAAAAAAAAATTACTAAAACCCTTAGCATTATCTCTAGAATCAGACTATTTAATAATAGAAACTGATGGTAGTGAAATGGGTTGGGGAGGAATTTTAATTAAAAAACCAAATAAATTTTCTTTAAAAACTATAGAAAAAATTTGTAGATATACCTTTGGAGTATATTATTCAAAGAAAAGGGATATCTAACATCCTTAGACTTTGAATTACTTGCAATTATTTATGTACTTGAAAATTTTGCATTATTCATTTTATCAAAAAAGCAAATTATCAATAGAACAAGCTGCGAATCAATTGTTAAATTTCCTAACACAAAAAATGAGAGAAAATTAACATCTAATAGATGGTTAAAATTTAGAGAATTTGTCCTTAATAGAGGATTCAAGATTAAATGGGAACATATAAAACGAAAAGATAATAAATTTTTCGATTTATTATCTAGAAAATTATTATGTGACTAATTTGTCTTTTATAAGTTGTGCAGAAAATTTGAGGCACTAAGCACAAAATTTAAGACTCTCAACAGCAAATTTTAGACTCTGGAGATTGAGAAAATTTTCACATTTGATCAGACATAATTAAAGTTCTCGGAGAAAAATCAATTTATGACAACACTCAGAAACCGACTCCATGATGAGGACATCAACTCGTCATATTATACCTTGACTCGAGTTGATGATTCTCATTGATCAAATACCAAGGAAGAATCATGAAGACCGAAGACTTGAAGACATGAAGATCAGAAGACAAAGACCAATAGGTCAAACCATGGAAGGTCCTACTTCTTGAAGTTTATCAAGGCCAAATGATAAAGAACGATCATTCAAGGAGTTATGGAGTGAATGATAAAGTCAATCATTCGTAGCTGAGCACCAAAGGCACGAGTCGTTATAGAATTCAATTGGATACGCCATAAACATTCTTTGAGCAATCTAGAGGCCGAAGCCTTAAAGTGTGGGATGAATTGTCTTGGACAAACCTAGTTCTAGGAATAGATCCCAAAGTAAACTTTCATTAAATACCATCTCCTTTTGTGTAGGACTATATGACAAATGTCTGCACATATTAAGGTTATAATGGCTAGAAAGTACTGACACCTACATGGGCTCAATACCCAGTGATTAATTTAATACACACTGGTCAAATTAGGTGGGGTTTGAAATTTTGTCTTCCCTCCAACAGGACAAATTTCCACACCTATAAATACCCCTTCGTATTTAGAAGGAGGCGCTGGTCATTCTAAGAATTCATAAATTTTCAAAATGCTTAAGATTGCAAGTTACAAGTGATCAGTGAGTAAAAAGAGAGAAAAACTTCAAAGTTCATATCTAGAACTTAGCGAAATCTTGAGTTGCTATAACGTTCGAATCAAGACTTATCCTAGCCAAGATTTCAGTTGGATAAAAAGAAGAACTCATTTCTTCAAACAACAATCTTTACTTGGAGAAGTAGATAGAGACGAAGTAAACTTGCAGAAGTTGAAAAAACTGTGGTGAAAGTTAATTTGTTGTCCGGCTTTGTGATCAAGGAGGCAGACTTGGGGTGATATTGTACTAATGGAGATATTCGTGCAATCCTTCACGTGTTGTGAAGAAGAGTCGACTAGGCTTCGTTAATACCGAACCACTATAAAGATCTCTCTCTTTACATACTCGCTTTATTTATCTACTTGCATCATATACCTTGACCAAGCCTTAAGTTTTTATCATAGATCAACCGTGCAAAGATAAAGTAAAATACCGGATCCTTACTCTCTTATTGTAAGAAAGGATATTGATTTGTGACAAAAATTTTCAAAAGCTAGTAAGTTTATTCACCCCTCTATCTAATTGGGGCTAATATTAAGTTTTGGACATCTCAATCAATGCCCCAAATGCGAAGCTATGACTAATGTTGGTCATTTTTCCACTAGACCGAACAGTGGGTAGTGGAGACTTTTGGAGGCATTTAGAATTATAATAACTTTCCAAATGTCCCCCTCATATTATTTAATAACTTTTATTATTATTTAATAAATTTAATAATAATTATTATTCATATTAATTAGGGTAAATCACCTATTTGGTCTCTCAATTATTCGCGAACTGTCAATGTTGTCCCTTAACTCCGTAATCATCAATTTGACCCCCGAAATAAATTAATTTTCGTCAAATAAGTCCTTCCGGCCAGATTCTGGTGGGGTATTTTAGTCATTTCGTGTCTTCTGAATTAAAAAAAAAAAAGAATTTTAGGTTGACATTTTGGTCAAAGCCACCGTTTCACTCTGTATTCCGGCAATCGCACCATTGTTGTTAAACCCACAATCCATTTCAGTGTACACAAGAGAAAGCTCTCTTCTCCCATCGGAAAACCGCCCCACGGCGAACCCGTCACCGGGTAACCTCCAGATTGTTAGTCCCATGGTCTCGTCATCGGAAGGTTGTTGTTCGTTTGAAGAAGGGCGGTTGGTGGTGTTTAAGTCGCCAGAGTTTGGGGTGTCGGTGGGGAGTTGGTGGCGGCAAACGGGGCAGGAATTGCGCAAAGACAGTGGGAGAATACAATCAGAGTAGTATAAATGGTTGCAGGGCATTTCTCGGGCCTCGTTTCCGAGCTCGAAGGGCTCTTTACAAATGGCACAATGGGGTTCGATTTCGATATGGGAATCGAGAATCTCGATGGTCGGCATTGACTCGATCGCCGCTTTGGAAGCCGGCGTATCCTCCATTCTCCCCAGCCAGTTAGCTTCAATCTGGGTTAACTGATCCAAAAGCCG
Source organism: Ipomoea triloba (assembly GCF_003576645.1). NCBI lineage: Eukaryota > Viridiplantae > Streptophyta > Magnoliopsida > Solanales > Convolvulaceae > Ipomoea > Ipomoea triloba. The sequence goes on along the minus strand of NC_044926.1, from coordinate 12,413,255 downwards.
GTCGAAACCCAACCTGACGGGAAACCAGAGGCAATGGGTTTGCAGGCTTCAATTCCACACGGGATCTCCTTGTAAATTGGGTTCATTTTGAGGATAAGCTCGCTCTTGGTTCTGAACTTCTCCTCGAGAAACTCATACGCGACGGATTTGAGGTTGAGAGCAATCCGGGTTCAGAGCACGAATGGGCTAGGGCATCCACCTAACAGCTTCACATCCTCTGACGCCATTGTTGCAGATCTACCTCTTCTTCTTTCCTGTGATTACTTTTCTAGGGAGAGAAGATGAGTACCGTTTGTTTATAGGTGTCAGCAAGCATGTGAGGTTAAATGCAATAATGTGAACGCACCAGATTTATACGACGTTTCAGACTCGAATTTGGTGTAATGGTCAAGAGAATCGTCCTAGCTGGGCACTGAGAATGGAAATGGTGGCGGGTGAGTTGCACCGTTCAAGAAATAATCTTTCTCCTTACCCAGAAAAAAATGAAAGAATGATGTCAGAAAGGAGGAGAGAAAAAGGCAGAGAAGAAGAAGATGGCATGTGAAGACACGAAATGACTAAAATATCCATGCTTAATAGGAGTTCTCACCGGAATCTGGCCAGAGGGACTTATTTGACGAAAATTAATTTATTTCGGGGGTCAAATTGATGATTACGGAGTTAAGGGACAACATTGATAGTTCGCGAATAATTGAGGGACCAAATAGGTGATTTACCACAGATTTCACTAAGAAGTAGAAATGACCTTGAGCATGACCCTTAGGCTCCCCAAGTAAAATTTAGCTACGTGGGATAACATCCCCCAGTTTCTTTAGTTTTATGTTTATTTTTGTTGAGTATTAAGTTTTCTTTTTTTAGATATAGTTTATAAATATATTATATTACTAATTTTTCACACGCGTTGCGCGAATAGGATAATGCCCAATGTTTATTTTTTAAATAAGTACTTCAAATTGTATCAATACAAGATTATATAAAATATGTACATGCATATGTAATTAAATGTTGAATTTGTTTATTTAAATCGGTAATTCAAAGTATATGAATGCAAAATAATATATGAAAGGCTGATTATAATTGTCACTAAAATAAATGTTTGCAATTTTGTAAAAACGTTAATCTAAATAATTAGTCTAAAAATGATAGTATAAATAAATACTAATTTTGGTAATAAAAATTTATATATTTTAAATCTATAATCTACATCTACATCTACATACAATCTTAATAAGAGCCAATTTATCACCAGCATTTTTTCTTCCGGTTAGAGACCTAACTTTATTGGATCGTATTAAGATTGTAGATAGATGTAGATATCAAATATTGATTGATATAACAAATTATTATTTATGAAAATAATATAAATAATGAATATAAATATGTTAAATTATTATGTTAATAACGAAAATAAATTTATTAATGTATCAAATAATTACGGAGTATTATATAGTTTATACGAAAGTCCATAATAACAATTTAGCATTCTAATCTCACTTGTATCACTATTATTCTAAACAAATAAATATTTTCATAATTTTTAACCGCTCTAATCACTGCACTTTCAATTTAACCTCCATTGCTATAATCAATTTAAGCTCATGATTGTCCGCATGACAGCTCAGTTAGTCAAGGATGCAGTTTGGGAACAATGGAATGAGTTGGGGAAGCGACTGAAGAATAATAATGGAATGAAACCCTTATTTTATTAGGGAATGATTTTTTCAATTAAGAGAGTAATAAAAACCCATAGCAGTATTTTAAAAATCTGTCAACCAAACTATAATAATGACTTTGATACTTATTCCTGATAGCTAAACCTGTCAACCAATCACATCCTAAGTTCTTCTATTGGTCTATCAACTGGTTCTGTTGGATCCTTGCTGTTGATGAATCATTGGAGCCTGTTGAGTTCGTTGTTGCCTGAGGACAGATTGAGTTGGTTGCTGAAGTACAGATGGAGTTGGTTCTGCTCAAGAGAAGGCTGCATGACTGCTTGCTGAGATGATTGGATCTGATTCTGTTGTAGTAAGTTTTGCTGTTGCTGCCGCTCCTGTTGTTGCTGCATATGAGATTGCATTATTTGATTGTGTAAATGCACCTGTCTCTGAGAATTAGATACCATATTGGAACCCATCCCTTGGCCCATGGTGTTTGCCATTGAGTTTTGCATTACATTGTGTGTCCCTATAGAAACAACAGATCATTGAATGCCAAGAAATGTGTCAAAATCATACATATTAATTGAAGCAGAACAAATAGATGAGGCTCCTGTTATTTCACCTGGAAGTTGGGGATTCTGAGCACTAGTTGTATTGTTAGACTGCACAGAATTGGCCATGGGAGTTGCTGATTTTGTCATCTCCATAGACAACATCTTTAAAGATACCTTCCTCAGATAATCTGACTGCAATAAAATTAGACACCGAAGGAAAAGGTGTCACTAAGGCCTTAAAGTGTATATATATATAGGTCAGTGTTTCCGCGAGTCCATCTTGTTATATGAGTCCGTGTGGACAGATCTTGGTCATTGAATACTTAAGATCAATGGCTTAGATCTGGACCATTGTGCAACTGTGCACTTCACTTGCACAGTTGACCAGATATAACTCATTGATCTCAAACATTCAGTGACACAGATTTGTCTACACAGACATGATCTCAAACATTCAGTGACACAGATTTGTCTACACAGACTCACAACAGGATGAACTCATTTGATCAATAGTCTATATATATATAGATTGCACACAAAATATTCTGATACTAAAAATAAAAAGAGTAAACCAATTCAATAATTTTCATACATAAATAATGCATCATACTTAAAACAATTGAGAGATATTGGTAATTACACATCACATACACACCTCACTTACAGCAGCAGCATAAATCTTTTCCTCAAACCTTACTGCAATTTTCCAAAGCTCATAAAGCCCTTCTGGTCCAGCGAAGGGAATATGCCTTTTTAAAGTCTCCATTCTATAGCCATCACAGTTGAAAGACATATCCATCATATGTAAAAGAAAAGCACTACAGAGCCATCCCCAAGCACTCGAGTATTAACCAAACATAAATGTATCATACAGAACCCTAATAAAGGTGGTTTTTGTTTTTAAATAGTTAGTCTATCAGCTAATTTTGACTTATTTGATCACTATTAGTATTTTCACCCATGCGATGCACGGAATGGATTTACTATAATATTTTTAAAATATTTGGATCGATATAGTGCAATTGAAAAGATGGTTTAGATCAATTATGTCTATACATGTCATAGTGACAAACTTTAGTGTGTGTTTTTTAGCGCTTGGTATTGCAGCTACACTAGGAATTGTTATTGATGATAACCTCAGCAGGTAAAGTTTAACTTTGCATTTTAGTATTCAATTTTTTACAGCCTAGATGAAGTATAGCTATTTGGTAGTCAAGCTGAGATTTAAGAACTTTAATAATCATCTAAATTAATAAAACTTAATACTCAATTATGCATTTATGGCAGAAACATGTTAGTTAAAGAATAAAGACATATAGGGATAAGAATTCTAGTGTAATAGTTTAACATAATAGAATTCGGTTTTAACATAGTAGCAACACAGAAATAGTCACTTAAGCTTCTACAAATAATACCGAAATAACACAGAAATAAAATTGCATAATAGAATTCTATTTTATGCATAACAGGATGATTAAATGGTTTATAGTAAATTAACTATATGCTACAAAATCATCTATTTAACTATAGTTGTGTAGTAAAAAAAAACCACTCTAGTAAGCACTCCAGGGAAACAAAATCAATTCTAAGAACTTTAATAATCATCTAAACTGATAAAACTTAAAACACAATTATGCATTTATACTTTTATACACAAAACAAAATCAATACAAAGAACAAAACCAACGAAACATCATGTTAACAAAATCAAAACTTTCAATGTGAACTACAAATCGTAGGCCTATTGTTCATAACATTAACTTGGGAGTATGACCGTGGAACATTGATATTCCATGGACAAATAACAACGCATCTGCCGGAACCTTATACAGCTTTTTCTCGTCTTGGGGGATATGTCGGAAGCATAGACGAAAATAGACCCCATTAATGAAAGATCACGATGGTAGAATTGATCACGATTAGGAGACTAATGTTATTGTTGACGGTTACAGATTCTGTAGAATAATATTGTTATTTACTATTTGCAGGAAAGTATAATATTGTTGATGACGATTATGTCGATGTCTCATGTAATTTTAATGTAGAATTGTAGTACGAATAGAAATTGTATTACCATTGGTAGGGAATATACCCTGGATATACGGCCTTACACACTTTGTACGTTTGTTCGGTTTCGGGTACGGGTCAAGGATCTATATAGGGGGTTAGGGCCCTTCATTTTAGGGGCTTCTTCCACTTCTACTCTAGCATCTTCTGTCTACAATACAATATACAATTCCTCTCAACTCTCTAAAATATTGAATAAGAAGGGCTTGTTCAAGCCAATTTCTCATTTTGTCTTCCTATATTCATACATACAAATATAGTAAATGACTACTTAGCAAAGAATTTGTTTCATCAACCATATTTTACAACATTACGTTGCGGGGAAAATATTATTATGATTAGTAATTTTAATCTAGAATTGTATGTATTACGAATAGGAAAGTAAGAAATAATATATTTTATTAGAAATCGTATTACCATATTTTACAATATTACACAAACCTTAATAGTATAAAAGTGTTTTGGACGTGAAATTAAAATGGAAGATTTTGTTTTTTATTAATAGTATAAATTACGTTGCAGAGAAATATATGTACTGTATTATTACGATTATTAATTTTAATTTAGAATTGTATTACGAATAAAAAGTAGATAAGGATATATTGTATTAGGAATTGTATTACCATATTTTAATGTACAATTGTAGTATGAATATGAACTGTATTACAATATTTTACAATATTACGCAAACTTTAATAGTATAAGAGGATTTTGTTTTTATTAGTTATTTGATTTGGTTAAAAAATCAAAGGATGTGTTTGGTTGACAAGTTTAGCTATCGAGCGTGAATATCAAAGTCATTGTTATTGTTTAGTTGACGGAATTTTAGAATATTACTATGAGTTTTGACTACTCCATTAATTGCAAAACTTATTCCCTAATAAAATAAGGGTTTCATTTCCCCAACTATTAATAATCATTCCCATTTCACCCTATTACCAAACATGAAAAATACTTTCACCAAAACTCATTACCATTACCAAGCATTTGATACCACTCCGATTCCGATTCCCATGTGCGAACCAAACACACCCAATATAGGTATTTGGTTTATTAACTTTTTGTAACTTCAAAATGCTAAAATTCAAATAGTTATTTAAAGCAAAATTTTCAATCAAATTTAAAAAAATAAATAAAAAAATTATACCAAACAGCACAATTAGCTAATGTTACCAAACAAAGCCTAATGTATAAAATTTTCTTTTCTTCTAGCAGACAGTAGGAATCGGAATCGGAATCTTTTCTTATACCAAAATGTTTAAAAGCAGCCTTGCACCCTTCTCTACCTTCAAGTTACAATATTCAAGAAATAAAACAAGAAGCATTGGCCTTATTGAATACGAGGATGTTTATGGCCCCATTGATTAAGGTCAATTCCTTAGCTGTGACCCTATGAATATTAGCAATATCCAGTGCAATTCTTCATGCTTATCAATCAGCGTAAGATATGGATTAGCAATAGCGATGATAGAAAGAAAGCAACTTTGGAAACACCAATAAATTCCCACAGAGAAATAGGTATTTTCAAAAAGGGGAAAAAACGAAAAGCTCGGAAAGGCCCTCCAATTTGCAAACCATAAATCATAAAGCTCCAGTAAGAATTTCAAAAAACAAATTATCACCATAAATCAAATGTATATGTATATTACCTAGAGAATTCCCTCAAAAAAAAGTGTGAGAGACTTACATCTTGTTGACAATCATCTCACGCGATTCTGGTTGTAGCTGAGCCCGCCAATCGCCAGTCTCGACAGCTCCGTTTGCCGCCACCGGTGCCGGGGCGGTGGCATCGCCAGCCGGCGCCTGACCCTGAGCTTGGGCCATTCTCCAATAATTCCCATCCATGAATGGATTCACAGATTACAGATACAACTCAGTTCAACGAGATTGGTACCCAGAAAACGATAGGAACCTCAGAGAGATCATATACTCCGTAAATCAGAAGCGAACTACAATAATAGAATGGGTGAAATTATATATAGGAGTTGGGACAATAAATCCTTAATTAGCTGTAATAAGCCAATAATTAGGAATTTTCGCCCTGTAAAATTATTAATTATTAAGGGTTTGTTTGGTTAGGCACATGGGAATCGGAATCGATATGGGTATCAAATAGTTGGTAAAGGTAATGAGTTTTTGTGACTGTATTTTGCATGTTTGTTAGTAGGTGAAATGAAAATGATTATTACTATACATTATACAAGGACATTTTAGTCTTTATATTACTTTTTCCTTCTCATCCCAATAATTCTATTTCTTCTTATCAAACAATATAATTTGAATTCCTACGTTTATTCCTACCTTATTCTTTTCTCATCGAATTGCAATTATTTTCCTTCTTAATTCTTTCCTTCTAACCAAACACCTCTATTAGGATTCATTGAAGAGTAAACTATTAGACCGATTGTTATGCCATGGACTCGGGTCCATGTTCACAATTTTAAAACTATATGTTTGTTAGAAATAAAATGTAATAGTTTTGATGAACAAAAATTGTAATTTTTATTAGTCCCCTACTTTATTTTTGAGTCTAGTGAATAATATCCAAAGTCCAAGTCTTTGTGCAAAACGCTTGTGTAGAGTCTTTGTGTAGAGAAAGGGAGAGTAGCGAGTGAGACTTGTGAAATCCTAGTTGAGTATAACTTTGTGCAACATACTCGGAGGAGTGTAGCTTTGTGTGAGACACTCGGAAGTAGCGTGGCTTTGTGCGAAAGGCTCGGGAGCGTAGCTTTGTGCCAGACGCTTGGGAGTATAGAGTTGTGCGACATACTCGAGAGTATAGCTTTGTGCGTGATACTCGGAAGGAGTGTAGCTTTTTGCGAGACACTCGGTGGACTAAGTGTAGTTGTGTGCGAGACACTTGGTTGGTGTAGGAGCGTAGCTGGGTGCAAGACGCTCGGGGGCGTGGCTTTGTGCGAGGCGCTCGGATTGAGTGTAGCTTTGTGCGAGACACTCAGAGTTGTAGAAGTGTTGGGTTGACACTGTTCACTATTGTATTTGAGTGATTGAAGATAGTGAAAACCCTCCTTCAAGTGAAAGGAGGGAAGTGGAGTAGGAAGATTACACCATCTCCGAACCACTATAAATCTCTCTGTCTCTTTACTTTACGTGCATCCTATTTATTCTTGCATGCATATTTTGTACTAACCCATTTACTAATTTATTCATCTGGGTCTTGCAATTCCAAGAACATAAAACTCACATTTTTAAAGCAATATCTTCAACAATTCAACCACATAGCTAGTTTCGGGGCCACCAATCCCCTATCTAATCTAAGCTAACATTAAAATAAAGAAACAAGAAGAAGCAATGAAAGTTTTAAAGAAAACAAACATGAAAACAAAGTAGATATTGAAAAGAAGAGTTACCATCCATGGAGAATGGTTCCATTACATTTTTGTCTTGAAACTTCTATCCTTCTAGCTTGTCTTTTGAATCTAATATAAGGAAAATGAAGTTTTCCCCCAAGAGGGGAGAAAACCCTAAAGAACTTTAGATCTAAAACTATTTTCTAGCTGCCCTCCCCTTAACTTTCCGAAAAAGGGGTTTAAATAGGCAACCCGAAGCTAAAAATCCTGAAATGGCCCCTGTGGCCAGACCACGCCAGCACTACGCGTGGTTGAGGGCGTGGATAGCTACTGGAATTGATCCACGCCACCCACACGCGTGTTGGCTGCGTGGATGGTTTCTTCTCGGCGGCTTCTTTGATTTTTTCTCTGTTTTGGCCTTGAATCACTTTTCAATTTGCAGAAACAACTTCAAAACTTTTCCTAAAAATTGTGTTAGAGGTTTTTGATCACATCTGAGTTTAAAATGCACGAGATTATTATAAACGGGTGGCAAAACTTCGTATTCTATCCTACTTTTGACCCTTAAATTATACTATTCTTGGTGCTTATCAAGCCCATGGTGTTGGATCCAAAATTTTCCCTTGGCAGCCTAAAAAACACCTCAGAAGTGGGACCTGGTTTCCAGGCCCACCTAGAATCATGAATGTCTTAGCCTGGAACTACCGTGGGTTGGGCAATCGCCATGGTTGCAAAAATCGCGCCTAGGCACTAAGCGGCACCCGGCAGTGTCGAGGAAGGCCGAAATCGGCCTCCTCCGCGGCCGGGCACCTAGGCCGCCTAAGCGCCGCCTAGGTCTCCGGCCGACTAGGCGGGCGCCTGGGCCGCCTAGGCGTCTGGCAGGCTGGCGTTTTTTTTTTTTTTTAATTACAAATCTTTAACATTTAAACTATTAATGTTATAATGTATTAACTAATACTCTAATGGTCTAATAAGTAATAACTGATAATTAATAACTTAATAAAATAAAAAGTAGTACGTAATAACTAAATTATATTAATAAGTAATGCACTAGTAATTAATAAATAATAACTAATAACTTAATGAGTGTTAACTATTTAACTATTAAAGTGTAAAGACTTACAATATTCGACACTTTACAATTATTAACACTTAAAATTTTTTTAAAATTTTTTTTTGAAAAAAATTAAAATTAAAAAAAAAAAAAAAAAAAAAACTAGGCGCCTAGGCGGGCTAGGCGCCTAGAGGACGCCTAGCGATTTTTTCAACCTTGGCAATCGCACGTCGGTTCAAGTTTTGGTGGATCTAATCCATAACAAAAAAGCTCGATGTTGTTTTTCTTATTAAGACTATGGTTAGTAAAAATAAAGTGGAGCCTATTAGAAGGAGATTGTGCCTTGAAGGCCTATTAGCAGTTAGTAGTAGAAGTTAGAGTGGGGGTCTTTCTTGTATTTGGAGAACCGACCCATTGGTGTCCATTAAGTCTTACATACACAGACACATTGACATCGTTATAAACGAGGAAAATGCTGATAAGCGGTGGCGTCTAACTAGCTTCTATGGAGAACCAGACAGGAATCAAAGAGGGTTAGGCTAGAATCTCTTGAAAAATTTGTCAACACAAAACAACCTCCCTTTGGGTAGTTGTTGGAAACTTCAATGATGTTCTCTGTGCTGAGGAGAAATTAGGGGGTAATCCGCAACCAAACTGGCTTTTCGAAGGTTTTAAGGATGCGGTGGAGCAAAGTGGGCTGACAGATTTTCCTTTCGACGTTCATCAATTCACATGGGAGAGGTCTAGAGGCAAGCCGGAGTGGATTTAAGCAAAGCTCGACAGAGTGTTGGTGTCCGATGATTGGAGGTGCAGATTCTGTGGGACGACGACGAGTTCTGTCATAACCTCAATAAGCGATCGCCTGCCGATTCTGCTTAGGGTTGTCCCCATCATTGGTGTAAGCTACTTCAAGAAATTTGAGTTCATGAATCTTTGGCTTAGAGAAACTGAATGTCACGAAGTGGTCTCACAAAGCTGGAGTCGATCAAGAGGAGAGTATATTATTAGTCAGATTGGCAGATGTAGTGTAGATGTTTGGAAATGGGGGAAATTGTTTACCAAGAACTTCAAGAGAAGGATTGACTACTTGGCAAAGCAAATGGAAATTCTAAAAAATAAGACTAACCCTAGCTGTTGCTCCAGATTCCAAGAAGTCCAATCTCAACATCTTAGGGCCATTGTTCATCAAAATGATTTCTGGAAGCAACGTGCAAAGGAATTCTGGCTCAAAGATGGAGACTAAAATACCACCTTCTTTCACAACCTCGTCCGGCGAAGGAGAAGTAATAACCGCATTAACATACTTAGAGACGAGGATGGTTCGTGAGCGGAGAAAGGTAATGCTCTAAATAATCTGATGCTCAATTATTTTCACTCTTTTTACTGAGGAGTCTGACGATATGAAACCAATGTTGGACTGTTTGGAGGAAAAAATCATCCACACACAGAATGTTGCTTTACTGAAAAAATTCACTTATGATGAGCTGAAAATTGCCATTTTTAACACTAAGCTAGACAAATCCTTGGGCCCAAATGGCCTCTCCCCGATTTTTTTTTCAATCTTTTTGGGATATCATTGGAGGGGACGTGGTCAATTTTTGTGGAGATTTTAGAGTTTCCAAAATACAACTTCTTGATAGTAATGCCACTCATATTATCCTTATTCCAAAAACCTCTAAACCAACTTCAGGTACCCAGAATCGTCATCAATGATAGGGGAACACACTTTCGAAATGTGCCTATGAGACGACTACTCCAAAAACAAGGGATACAGCACCGAGGGGGAGTTCCATATCACCCTCAAACAAGCGGTCAAGTTGAGAATGTAAATCGGGATACTAAGGCTATTTTGGAAAAAATAGTGGCACGGCATAGAAGAGATTGGGCTGATAAGCTTAACTATACACTATGGGCTTTCCGTACAACTTATAAAACTCCGATAGGAACCACCCCGTATAGACTTGTTTACGAAAAGGCATACCACCTTCCCGTCGAGATTGAGCACAAGGCATACTGGGCAATCAAGAAACTCAACGAAGACTTAACTGTGGCCAGAAAAGAAAAATGCTCCAACTCAATGAGCTTGAAGAATGACGTTTACTTGCTTATGAAATGTCAAAGACTTATAAGGAAAGATCAAAACTCTATCATGATATGAATATCAAGAAGAACACAGAATTCGCTGAAGGAGACCAGTTTCTATTATTTAATTCCAGATTAAGATTATTCCCAGGTAAAGTTTAATCCAGATGGACTGGACCGTATGTAGTTACGAAAGCCTTTCCCTATGGTACCTTGGAAATTCTGCATCCCGAAAAAGGTAGATTAAAAGTGAACGGTCATCAAGCAAAGAAATATTACGGAATGGAGAACGTACAAGGTGTAGTCCAGTGTTAAAGGCTAGAGCCATGGGATGATGAGTGGCGGCGGGATCACCAAATTATTTTCGTCGGGCTAAAGACGTTAAACGTAGCACTGCTTGGGAGGCAACCCGAGATTTACATTGCTTTCATTTTATCTTTTTCTTATATGCAAGTAGTTAAGCCTCCAAGTTGTTTGATTCCCTATTTTTGTAGGTTCTATAATTTTAATATGCAGGGTATGACAATTGCAGATGGTCTGACAAATGCACAAGTGTTTGGAAGCTGAATTTGGGAGTTGAGACGTTTACTAGGTTTTCTACCTTTTATCCCTCCTTATATTTTTTTTTTCATGTACCCCGTTTGTCATTCTAAATTTTGGAAATTTTGACCACCTTCTTGCATAATATCTTACACACATGGTACACCATATAATATTCACATGTGACTATTTTCCATAACCTCCAGGAGCCCTCGAAACATTTCTAAAGTGTGGAAAGGTGTTCATCTTAGTTTTTATTTTGATTTTGTGCCTTTATTCTACTGCCTTCCAGGATAACATCGAGGACAATGCTTAGTCTAAAGTGTGGAAAGAGCACGTTGTGCTTTGAATTGAAAAATTACTTTAGGAGACTCTGTTTTTATTGTTTCGGCGTAATCAAGCCAGGAATAGTGTGTCATTATTCACTCTATCTATGAAGAATGCTAAGTCTATGCTAAAAAGTTTTTCTCTTTGAATAGCTATGGAAGTACCCCCACTTTGACCCAACAATGTGAATTTTGAAAATTTTGAAAATTTTGTGTGCTTGCATGATATTCACCTCTTATTTTGTGAAGATCTTAGTTAAGGATCTCTTGAAGTGGGAGTGTGCACCCCCTAATTTGAGAAATATAAGATAAGCAAAGCCCGGAATTGAACGAATTATGGTAGGACATGGGGCAAAAGGTGAGCCTGTTGGTGAGTTTAGAGTGAAAAATCCCTTAAATCGCACGAAAAAGGCAGGAGGGGTTGTATGGAGAAAAGTAGAAAAGGCAATAAGGCCACTCCTAGAGATAAGAATCGAGGAAAGCCATCTCGCTAGGTTGTGAGCAACCATAGTCTTCGAACAAGCATAAGAGCTTTATCTGAAGTCGGTTGCCCACATGAAATGCTCCTAGGAAATGAGAAAATAGAGAGGGGGTGAGCTGTTTCGCTAGGGTTCAAGCACCCATTGCACTATCTTCGAAAAAGCATGGGGCTCCACGTGAAGTCGGGTCGGTTGATGACGTTACCCTAGGAAGTGAGAAAATAGAGTGACCGCCCAAGCCATTGGCGGAGAGCGGTCCATGTCTCTACCCTCACTTAGTTTTGCGCATGGGCTTTGGCGTTAGGGTGGCAGATTGATTAGGTTGTGTACATCGTTCCCACTAGGGAGCTCAGCTAAAGGCCTTCACACAATAAGAGGCGAGTAAAAATTTGGACTGCATGCTTGGTACTGTGAAATAATAATATTGATTTGTCTAAATATGACTTTGGGGGTTTTGCTTTGTTTGAATATTCATAGTAGTGTATGGAACATACTTATCATTCCTTGTAGATATTGTGAAGGATCTCACATCCCCTGGTAGGTTGCATTCAAAACATTCTTGACCATTCGGTTGTCTGTATAGCATAGATACTTATGGCATCTAAATGAGAAGGGCTTGACCAAGAAATTGCTCGAGGACGAGCAACCTAAAGTGTGGTAACTTTGATAGATGCCAGAAGTACCTAACTTTTTGGACCAATTAAGAGAGGTTAATGACAAGTTGACGAAGGTTTGTTCGTATAGGTGAGTGGATGATTGTAAAGGTATGGAGGGTGTTAGTGGTAAAACGAAGAGTCATAAACTCCCCGAGTGTCGTATCTCTCGCGGATGACAAATAGGAGAATATACGGCTTTGCTATCTTGGTTGGTTTGGAGTAACTCTTAAGATGGATCAATGGGATTTTGATAAAAAGGATTTGTTAAAAGGATAAGGGATAATGAAATAAAGAGATAAACAAAGGGAAATAAAAGCGGATGGGGCTAAGATATCATGGAGATTGGTTAGAGGAGTAAAGTAGAGTATTGATTTCTATTGAGTCATGATTGAAGGAGCTCGTAACATAGTCTTGAGTGGCGTCACACTCAAGCTCCCAATCCTCAGTCGGTTGGGGAATTTTATCAAACACCTTGTCTACAAGTTCCCTCCGGATCTCATCTTCTTAGATTGAGAGCGGGAGATGTGAGTAGTGGGCTACATCTCTTTGCGATATCTCGCCAAAGAGATGATCCTATACTCTTGGAGAGATCGGGGCCCTCGATCCAACAAGATCATACAAAAACATACACACAGATTCAACATTCCCCAAAGAAATCAAACTCATTATCAATTTAGATCATGAACACCAATCATCCATTCAATCTAGCCCCTATCCTAGGGTTTAGCCTCTCATAGGCTTCAATAACATTAAAGCATCAAAATAGAAAAACATATCTACAAGAGCAATATATAAAGCAAACAACTTCAAGGAAAAAGGAAAAGTAAGAGGAAGCCAAAGAGAGAATCAATCTTTAATGAAAGAAGTTACCCAAAAGATCTTCAAGGCTATGGAGATCTAGTTCTCTTCTCCAAGGAGCTTCTCCCCTTCTCCTAATCCTATCTAAACCTAACCTAAAAATGTAGAATGGAAAATGTGACAAAAGACTCCCTAAACCTAGCTGAAATGCCCCTTAAATACTAAAACATCGCGCAGGTTTTCTGGTGCCGCCCCACATCTGCCACACGCGTGTGGACTGGCGTGGGAGCTCTCTGGAATGATTCCACGCCAGCTCAGACGCGTGTGAGGCTCGTGGGCGTGGATTCTTCATTTCGTTTCCTTTTGTTGTTTCCGGTTTGGTCTTTGTATGCTCCCATGTGAATTGATTCTTCCTTTTAATGGTTTTATGCTCCCTTTTGGTTGATTTTGGCCTTCATTCCTATAGCATTCTTCAAAACACTCCACACAAGACTCATTTGCAATTTGTTAGTAAAATAGTATGAAAACACGTAATTGCACTCTTTAAGGCTTATTTTAAACAAGAAAACAACTTAATAAGTTATAGAAAAATAGGTACTTTTGGCGTCTATCACAAGTAAATGCTTTAAAGAACTCAATGTGTGGTATTTTTACGTCAATATACTAACAAGTGCAAAAGTACTTTGTGTAGTATGTTTTAAATGATTTTGACAGGTTTGGAAGCTTTGAATAACCAAGGAACGACATACATGATGAAAGAGGAACAAACCCGACCTTGGCGCACGCAAAGACCAAGCCCGAACCAGCGAAAGAAACGAAGACAAGGGAATTTCCCCCGTCCACGCCAACACCACATGTGTAGCACGCGTGGATGAATTCCTGTAGCTCTCCACGCGTGGAGGCAGCGTGGACGGAGCATCAGAACCTTGCGTGAAATTGTTTATAAGGGGATCATTTTCAGCTTGAAAAGGAGGACTTTTCATATTCACACTTTCCAATTTTTAGATTAGGGTTTAGGTTAGAACTCTTGAGAGAAAAGGAGGCTGGGGAAGAAAGTGAAGGGGTTGGATTGAGATTGCTTGCTCTCATTTTTGGTACACTATTTCCTTATACATTGTGGTTGCTTTTCAAATCCCTTTGTAGAATCCCTTCTCTCTTTAATTTCATTAGCATTTTCTATTGTTATTGTTATTGAATCTTGATCTTGAATAGTATATGATGTTTGTGAAGCCCATGAGTGGCTAGATTCTAGGTTAGGGCTAGGATGGAAAGAGTTTTGCATTCATGATTTGAGATGTTCATATGAGCATTGATTTTCCTTTGATTAGCTAAAATTATGTGTATGTTTGTGATCGATCTTGTTGGATCGAGGGCCCCGATCCCTTCAAGAGTCTAGGATCACCTACTTGGCGAGATATCGCAAATGGGTGAGAGCCCAATGCTCACATCTCCCGCCCTCAATCCGAAAGGAACTCGTAGGCAAGGTGTTTGATGAAATTCCCCAACCGACTGAGGATTGGGAGCTTGAGTGTGACGCCACTCAAGAGTGTAAACCTTGTCCCTTTAGCAATACCAATGGGAAAATTCAAGCCTTTCCGTAGCAAAATAATGCAAGCTCTGACAAGTCTTAGCCCCATCCGTCCTTTCCCTTTTTGATTAACGCAGTTTACCAAAGTTTACACCAATGAAACCATGTCTCCCTTTTGGTTTGCTTTTCCTTTTCGTTACCTAGGCAATGAAAGATAGGATGCTTCATCTCTCCAATTTGTCATCCTCGTGAAACCGACACTCGGAGACTTTTCCTCATTTTACCACCTTCATTATACCTTCACCACTAAAACTACTCCTTCAGTCAACTACTCAATAATCCAAGATGGGCAGTGTATTGGCCCATCTTTCTCGGTAGAGGCTTAACGCATGGGGATCCCCTCTCCCCTTATCTCTTTATTTTGGTCATGGAAGGTCTGAGTGCTTTTATTAGCAACGAAGTCCAATCTGGGAGGCTTCACGGTGTTTCTGTTGCAAAAGGTGCCCCCTATCTCCCATTTGTTGTTTATTGATGAGTATAGGTGATGAGTGAAAATATGGGTGTAAAATGTCGTTCCGCTGAGGATTGGGGCTATGGCACGTATTTGTGTGAATTATAAAATACTAGACACTAGAGTATGTGAATCAACTAGAATCCAAGCAACTAATAACTGAATGATGAAAATTAAAAGAAATAAATTGGCTAATGAGTTAACTGTATGATAAGGGAATGGGTCAAATTAGGGGAATTGTAATCTTGATGTTCTAACAATCTCATAATTAGGGAAAGAATAATTAACCTAGGGATTTATGAGCAATGCACATAAGAATTCAATCCAGCTACTTTCGTAATCCATAAACAGAATTAGGCTACAATTGCCCCACTTTCGTGATGCATCAATCATAACCTTAAGCACCTAAGCATTGTAAGCCCCCAAAATTACCTCTATTCTCATAGTAGGAAAATTAGGTTGAAATTGGTAAGGCTCGAGGTCTCCATTCAACTTTCGTTGTAATGAATCCCTCTCCTAGACAAACAATTAATTGTGACCATCAATCAATAACAAGTAAAAAAGCAATTCCCAAATCAACATAAACCCTAGGTGGATGATTCAATCCCTTTATGCAATAATCACAATTTGAACATCAAGATTAACAATAGCACCCTAATCCAAACACTTAAGCGAATTACTCACGCATGATTGAAGTAAACAAAGCAAAGCAATAATTTAATTCTGAAATCATAGCAGCAAAATTAAAGAATAAAAGGGAAAACTTTACTAACAATTCAGCAAAATTAAAGAATAAAAGGGAAAACTTTACTAACAATTCTTGAGAGCAATTCCAATCCAAACAATGATTCCAAGCTTGTAACCGAGAGCAATTCCAATCCAAACAATGATTCCAAGCTTGTAACCGAATTCAATGATGTAAATCTGCTCTATTCTATGCTATGGAAAACTCTAAAGAAGGGAGAAATTGCACTGAACTAAACTAGGGCTCGGAATCTCCCAAAAATACAGAAAACGCGAAATAAATATTGGACGCGAAATGAATATAAATATGTTAAATTAGTATATTAATAACGAAAATAAATTTATTAATGTATCAAATAATTATTATATAGTTTATACAAATCTATCTATACTATAAAAGTAAAATCCTCTTATTTCATTTTCCTGCCAAAACTTTTGTTGTCAAATAAATAAATATTTTATTGGTCAAATAATTAATAAACCTTATTTTGTAAGAAAATGTAAAATGAAAATTAAATAATATCTATTAATTGGTAATATTGTTTCTATATTCACGTATCAATACTATTAATAAGAGTAAAATCCTCCCTTCAACTTTCACACACAAACTAATATTATTAATTAATAAAGTTTAATTGGTAACCATATTTTGATATAATATAAAATATTTTATTAACTATATCTTCTTTTTCTTTTAAATATACGTAAAGTAGATAGAAGCTTAGAATTTGGTATATAATATTTTGTTACCAATTAAATTATTCGTAGAATTTGGTAAATAATATTTTGTTACCAATTAAACTTTTTTTTTTCAAAAAAAAGTTTAATTGGTAACAACATATTATTTACCAAATTCTAAGAATAATTAAATCATTACAATTATGAGAATAATAGAAACAAATTCTACGTAATTTTATAAGAAAAAATAATTTATTAATTATTATTTACATCAATAGGCAATAATAATTCAAATACTTATCTATACTTCTATATCTATACTACTATTAATAAAAATAAAATCATCCTTTGTAAAATTTTCGCCCAAACAATAGTAAATATAAAATGGAAAAAAAACTAATTTTACTAATTAATTGAAAATATAAAAAATCCTAATGGAAAAGGAAACGGAAATTAGGCAAATTGGAATAGGAAAATGATATTACTAATTGACTGGAAATTATTTAAAAACTTTAAAAAAAATTAGTTATACTTTCCTTTTGAAAACTTTAAATTATTTAAACTCTAAAAAAATTAATTAAACATGGGTTGTTAGATATTTTATAATAATAACAATTAATTCATTCAAATATGGAGGAGGAAGAAAAAACTAAATGTGATATGTTGAAAATGAAATACTTAAGATATAAACGTATATATTAGTGTAATTGACTAATAATAATTGCCTAATAATTATAATTTGTTGAGATTTTGGAAGCGTGTTGAGATTTTGGTGCCCGTTGGCTATTAGCTCCTACCCGATGGACATTGCAAGTAATTGAAAGGAAAAGAGAGATAGAAAATAGGGAGAGAATGACTATTTCATTAGCCTGACTTTGTACATATTACAAAGGATATATATAATACTGAATCATAACGGAAACATAATGAAGACATAAATATGTATGTTACATAATAATTCCTAATAATGTCCACTAAATACAAATATTTATAACACTCCCCCTTGGACATTATTTGTCTACGATCTTGTTTCGTTAAAAACTTCACTAGGAAAACCACGTGGGAAAAACCTAGTTGAATTTAATTAACATATGTATGCCTCGTTAAAAACTTCACTAGGAAAACCACGTGGGAAAAACCTAGTTGAAGAAAAGAGTACATGATATTTATAAACTCATATATAGTCCTGGTTGNTACTAACAATTCTTGAGAGCAATTCCAATCCAAACAATGATTCCAAGCTTGTAACCGAATTCAATGATGTAAATCTGCTCTATTCTATGCTATGGAAAACTCTAAAGAAGGGAGAAATTGCACTGAACTAAACTAGGGCTCGGAATCTCCCAAAAATACAGAAAACGCGAAATAAATATTGGACGCGAAATGAATATAAATATGTTAAATTAGTATATTAATAACGAAAATAAATTTATTAATGTATCAAATAATTATTATATAGTTTATACAAATCTATCTATACTATAAAAGTAAAATCCTCTTATTTCATTTTCCTGCCAAAACTTTTGTTGTCAAATAAATAAATATTTTATTGGTCAAATAATTAATAAACCTTATTTTGTAAGAAAATGTAAAATGAAAATTAAATAATATCTATTAATTGGTAATATTGTTTCTATATTCACGTATCAATACTATTAATAAGAGTAAAATCCTCCCTTCAACTTTCACACACAAACTAATATTATTAATTAATAAAGTTTAATTGGTAACCATATTTTGATATAATATAAAATATTTTATTAACTATATCTTCTTTTTCTTTTAAATATACGTAAAGTAGATAGAAGCTTAGAATTTGGTATATAATATTTTGTTACCAATTAAATTATTCGTAGAATTTGGTAAATAATATTTTGTTACCAATTAAACTTTTTTTTTTCAAAAAAAAGTTTAATTGGTAACAACATATTATTTACCAAATTCTAAGAATAATTAAATCATTACAATTATGAGAATAATAGAAACAAATTCTACGTAATTTTATAAGAAAAAATAATTTATTAATTATTATTTACATCAATAGGCAATAATAATTCAAATACTTATCTATACTTCTATATCTATACTACTATTAATAAAAATAAAATCATCCTTTGTAAAATTTTCGCCCAAACAATAGTAAATATAAAATGGAAAAAAAACTAATTTTACTAATTAATTGAAAATATAAAAAATCCTAATGGAAAAGGAAACGGAAATTAGGCAAATTGGAATAGGAAAATGATATTACTAATTGACTGGAAATTATTTAAAAACTTTAAAAAAAATTAGTTATACTTTCCTTTTGAAAACTTTAAATTATTTAAACTCTAAAAAAATTAATTAAACATGGGTTGTTAGATATTTTATAATAATAACAATTAATTCATTCAAATATGGAGGAGGAAGAAAAAACTAAATGTGATATGTTGAAAATGAAATACTTAAGATATAAACGTATATATTAGTGTAATTGACTAATAATAATTGCCTAATAATTATAATTTGTTGAGATTTTGGAAGCGTGTTGAGATTTTGGTGCCCGTTGGCTATTAGCTCCTACCCGATGGACATTGCAAGTAATTGAAAGGAAAAGAGAGATAGAAAATAGGGAGAGAATGACTATTTCATTAGCCTGACTTTGTACATATTACAAAGGATATATATAATACTGAATCATAACGGAAACATAATGAAGACATAAATATGTATGTTACATAATAATTCCTAATAATGTCCACTAAATACAAATATTTATAACACTCCCCCTTGGACATTATTTGTCTACGATCTTGTTTCGTTAAAAACTTCACTAGGAAAACCACGTGGGAAAAACCTAGTTGAATTTAATTAACATATGTATGCCTCGTTAAAAACTTCACTAGGAAAACCACGTGGGAAAAACCTAGTTGAAGAAAAGAGTACATGATATTTATAAACTCATATATAGTCCTGGTTGCCTCATTAAAACCTTACACTAAGAAAACCCAGTGGGAAAAAAACTTAGTTAAGGGAAAAGAGTACAACCATAACTTGTTGCGTTTAATCTTCTGGATTTGCAAGAGTTGGTGGTCTTCTGGACCAATAATCTCTGTGTATGTTGTTGCTCCCCCTGAAGACAACAACCTTTCTGATTGCCTCGTTAAAAACCTTAACTTAAGAAAACCCGATGGGAAAAACTTAGTTAAGGGAAAAAGAGTACAATCATATCATAAGCCTTCAGGGCATAATCTTCAGGATTTCGGGGTTCGTCTATTTAAGTATTTATTTGCAACTTTCTCCCCGTATATCATATCATACTCATGCCTCGTTAAAAACCACACTAGAAAAACCTAATGGGAAAAATCTAGTGAGGAAAAGAGTACATGGTATATAGGTTGCAAAATAATACAATTGTTGGTCCTTTTAGAACCCATCCAATCTTCAGGATTGATTTAAGTAAATGTAGTCCAACATCTCCCCCTGAAGATAACAATCTTCGATTTCTACATTGCTTAAAGTAGAATAATTGTTTCAAAAAGAGCGTAGAGGAGATGATATGGCAATCTTCAGGATTGTCACAATAAGTTAACAATGATTCTCGTGACTCTTCTGGGCTTATGTGGGTTGAATATAGCCAATATTCCTTAACCATACCCACTTTAAACCATGCTTTTATTATCCTCCCGTAAGGTAGTGAAGGTAGAACATGCATAATCAAGTGATCTATGAGAAACACACATTGGTTTATCACATATCTTTACTAGAGGATATTTGGAGCACTAGGAGTTATAGGTGATTTCATTGTAAGGGCAATGTCAGTCCTAATACAATCACAGAACTTCTGGTTCTTCCGTAGTGTTCCGATAATAATGAAGTAATGGACTTCAAGTTCCTGAATGTCCTTAGCATCATTTTTGAGTCTAAACGGTTTTCTTTTCTTCTTCAGGAGATATAACCGTTAGTGTGATAAGTCAATCAGACTTATCCATATGAAATGTGTTAAAGACATTTTAGAATAGGCTAACTGGTGTATAAATTCGTTTCAAGGAAATACTCGATCCGCAGGTCGAGGTGATACTTGGTTTTCCAAGTCCTTTCATTTCTAAAATTCGTTTTTGGAGCTAATATCATTAAGCTCTTTACGATTCAATAAAGAACACTTATGGTACATATTATCCCTTCTAAATGAGGGTAATAACTCCATTCGTAATTCTTTAACGAATTCATAATGACACATAATTCCTTCTCCAAAAGGAGAATTACTCAGTCAATTATGATATGTGCTATGGTCATATAAAGACCATACCGTCTAGTGACCTTATTGTCATATGGTCACGACGTTTATTAGTTGCATATCTAAGTTTGTACTGCCAATTATCTTGTATAACAGAACTTAATGTCATCGTACATGGGAGATTTGATTAAAATTAATCAAGGATTTCTGCGTGAACCCATGTGCTACAAACACTCGCTATTATACCACGTCATCTCTTTTGTAAAAACACCCATTTGTAACCAACAGGGTTAACATTCAACGGTGTACATTTATCAAGAGAATTTAGCGAGTCGAGCTATGCCTTTTACTTGCTCCTTTAAATATTAAATAATGAGGATGCTTCTAGCACCTCACCTGGATCCAGTTTATTTAAATGAGCAACTATATAGGCGTGTGTTGTCGACAACTATATAATTTTCTCCCAAAATCATGACAATTTTTAACCAGATCATTGACATTTCCCAAATATTAAGATCTGATTGTTCCGCATCCCTAGTATTAAGTTTGTTGGTGCACCTTACTAGGGTTTTCGTCATCTGGACGAACGTCTTCAGGACATAATTTCTTTTAAGGCAAAAGTGACAATGTTTCTTTGCTAGCATTATGTTTCATATCTCTTAAACCGATAGATCTCCTTAGGGCGTCAAGGAGTATCGAGATATATATTATTTGGTCCAATTTGGGGATTATAAATGGGACCTTGTCACTCTTTTCTGATCAACATGATCAGTGTATATATATATACATTATTGGTATATATTTGGCAGATTATTTGCTAATATCACAAATATATTATCTACTAAACTTCTGGTTCAGTTTTACTAGTACGTGGATTATAATGAAGATCATGTCATTTCATGGGATTTCTCGGCATTTAAATTTGGGTATATCTCCCCCTAATGCCGTGAAACTGATCTTCAGTATGCAGTCAACGTATCTATCGATTCCTTATCATGGGCTTTATGTAAATATATGGAGTTTTATAGCCTATAAAAGATACGCAAAATGTGGTAATATAGCAATTGGACTGCACACTAAGAATAGGAACGCAGAATGGGAAATGTTTACACGTACTAGGTTGATGGGGGATTGATACTGATATGCAGTTTGCTAGATTTGAAAATATATCAAGTATGATGTCCCCAAAATCATCAATACCTGGTTGGGTCTTATCACGACATTTTGGCAAACCAAATGATACTCATAAGTATGGTATGATTTCACAATAGTGTCGAAATAGCTTTGAAGAAAATTAAAGCTATGAATATCGTTATAAGATGATGTGGATAATTTGGTTTGACTCAGATGCATACAACATCGAGAGAAAAAATTTTTAATTTCTTCTTATTACCAAAATGATCTTACTGATGATTTATTCATATCGGGATGAACTATCATCATTGAGGGATAGTGATCTTCATAGATCATGCACCCGTTCAAAGATATTTGCAACAGAACTACTGTTGTAATTTATAGAGGAAGCACCTATCACTTCTGGGATAGAAATAAATGATAAGGTATTTTCACGCATTGTTGATTTGACATAGTGTCACTTTAAACTGGTAGAGTAAAAGTGAGGCTCGACCGGAGCTCACAAAAGGAACCTTATCAATAATGGTATAAAGAATTGTAGAGGTTTGTATATAAAGATTATACCAATAGGGAACATCACTAAAACGATGTTGAATAAAAAGGTAGGTTTATCAATATGACCAACAAGAGCATTTGCTTCAGGCAAGTTACTTGGTTGGATTCAACATTGTGATGTTCTGTTATGTTTCAACAAAATACTTCGGGGTGTGGCACGCACGTGATCAGTGCCTTTGATACCACACATGAAGCATCTTTGCTGCTGGGCCAAAGTTATATATGAATGAGGTTGCCCTCGGCTAGTTGGATTACTTAAGATTGCGACACAATTGTGTGAATAGCTGATTTAGATTTAGTCACTAACTTAAAATCTTTAAAGCTTGAAATCAGTCAAATTGTGTCTTTTAGAAAAGGAATCCTACAGGGATTTCTCTAAGACATAATTGTTATCACAAGGGATAAATTAAGGTTTAGCAACAAGTGCAACCGAGCAAAACCATGTCACGTTTTGTGGTATGCAAACCCAAGAATAAGATACCAACTTTTGTCAATATATTCTAGAAGCTCACTTCGTGGCCTATAGCAATAAGTATTACCAACGAGAATACTATGATGGTACACATGACCACAAATTAAAGCAAATTTGAGTAAATAGATGTTCTCAAATTTGGACAAGAGGATTGAAATTATGCAATTGTGAACTAAAAACGAGGGTTCGCCTTTAAGAAACATAGGTCCAAAATAACATCTGATGGAAGAAGATTTTAAGAAATTGGGTTAATGAAAGAATTAAGCCCAAATCTGAAATCAAATGGGTCGAGCATTTAAAGCTAGTTCAAATGCTTTGAAACAAAAGGACCCAAAAAAAACGGCTTAGATTTTAAGCCCAAATTAAATTTGCCTAGAATTTAATAATTGTAATAGGCTTCAATTTAATTTGCTGGACAGCATAATCCATCATTTTGATTTATTAATTGAACCTTATAACCATAATAGGCACAATTTCAATTAAGAAGGACATTATATTGTTCATTGGGTTAGTTGAATTGGGCCAGACCCAGACCAACATGATGTATTTAAAAATAGTTGAGCATATGTGAAACTAGCTCAACATTTTTCCTTGGCCCATCAAAAAAAATGCAGCATACGTGAATCAAACCTAGATGTCTATTCACCCGCAGCCAATCGCAAGAAGGAAAACGGGAAGACAAAGGCGAAATCGACACCACAGTGCCTTACTGTCGACGTCCACCTCCTGCAGAAAAACGTCGGCGCCTCTCCATCCGACACAAGGAAGAGGGCTCCGTCAGTCGTGAACAACACCCACTGGCGGCATCGTTCTCTGCCGTCGCCAGCCCACGGCCGCCGTCGGTGATCCTCCGAGCAGATCAGACCGTCGTTGATGCAACGACGCCGCCATTGCTGCCGGACCAGCCAGACGCCATTGCGCCGGAAGTCGCAAGTATGCAAGAGCAGGAGCAGCGAGCTAGGGAACGAGTTCCGCCGCCGCGATCTGCGATCTCCGCTGCGAACATCGTCGCCTGAAGTGGAGCCGAAGCGCCGAACGTACAGGACCTTCGTATCCATCGCAGATGCGCCGATCGTCACGCCTCAGTCGCTGCCTGCCGATCGCCGGCCTTTATGTATGCAAGTACCTCCGGGGCCGTCGCCGCCGCAACCAACCGGAGCAAAAAAAATTAAAACAGGTTTTGATTTTTGATTTTTATTTTTGCAGGAAAAAAAAACTTTGTTCCAAAGAGTTAAAAAAAAGGTTCGTTCCTTTTTTTTTTTTTGGGTTTCGAACAAAAAAAGATAAGGAAAAAGATTTTGTTTTGCTGCTTTCGGAAAACAATTGTATATAATCTGATATCATACAATGTTCTATATTAAGCAGATAATTTTTTCTACTAAAAAGATGATATCACCTCTATAATATTGCATAGACATAGTAAAAAAAATATATGATTGATGTAGGAAATATCTATGTTCATATGAAATAGATATGTATATACACACCGTAAAAACTCACCGATATAGGATATATGCATGCAGGCAGAAATTATTTTAGGATTCAAATATAACTTGCATTCAAAAATGCATATCATAACAAGTATAACTTGTATTGAAAAAATTGATTAAAATTACCGTTCACCACGGTGTACTGAGCGTGCTGATAACGTGTTGAGATTTTGGAAGCGTGTTGAGATTTTGGTGCCCGTTGGCTATTAGCTCCTACTCGATGGACATTGCAAGTAATTGAAAGGAAAAGAGAGATAGAAAATAGGGAGAGAATGACTATTTCATTAGCCTGACTTTGTACATATTACAAAGGATATATATAATACTGAATCATAACGGAAACATAATGAAGACATAAATATGTCTGTTACATAATAATTCCTAATAATGTCCACTAAATACAAATATTTATAACATAATTAAATTATTTCTTATTTTTCTCATATTTATTTTAGTAATAATATAATTACTTAAATCCTACTCCGTATTAAATACTACTATCAATCTTTTTAAGAATTGTTGCAATTAATTGAGTAATAATTTTGCAACGCTCAATATTAGAAATTTCATCTTCTTTATTTTTATTATCTAAATATATAATAAAAAATTTATCTGCATGACACATGTAATTGAACAGTTATTTGCTCTAATTTAAGCAAGGAAAACATCAGAAAACATAATAGATCTAACCAATTTCATCAATTGCGCTATATAATATTCGATGTTATAATTTATATAATTATATATCGATCCAAATATTCTTAAAATATTATAAAAAAAATTCATTCCGTGCAACGCATGGGAAGTGTTCATAATAGCAATCTAGCATTCTAATCTCACTGCCATCACTATTATTCTAAACAAATAAATATTTTCATAATTTTAACCGCTCTAATCACTACACTTCCAATTTAACCTCCGTTTTTATAATGAATTTAAGCTCGTGATCGTCTGCATGGCAGTTCAGTTGGTCATCGGGTGAAGTTTGGGAACAATGACCCAGGTTATTCTGCTGTTGTATGTTTGAGCAGTTAGTTTGTTGGGCAATCACCCTAGATTGCTGGTGCTGCATGTCAAGTAAGTTGTTGTGTTGAATATTTGCAACACTCTGCTGCTGTTGAGTTTGTTGTTGCGTGAGGACAGATTGGGTTGGTTGCTGTTGGTTCTGCTGAAGAGAAGGCTGCATGACAGCTTGCTGAGATGACTGGATCTGATTTTGTTGTAGTAAGTGTTGGTGTTGCTGCATATGAGATTGCATCAAAGATAGCTGCTGCTTCATCATTTGATTGTATAAATGCTGGTGGTAAAGAATTTGTTGTGAAGTCTGAGATTGTTGTTGCTGCTGCTGCTTCATCATTTGATTGTATAAATACTGCTGCTGAAGAATTAGTTGTTGTAGCTGCTGCTTCACCCATTGATTGTGTAAATGCTGCTGCTGAAGAATTTGTTTCATCATTTGATTGTATAAATGCTGCTGCTGGTAAAGAATTTGTTGTGAAGTCTGGGAATTGGCTACCATCCCTTGGCCCATGGTGTTTGCCACTGAGTTTTGAGACACCAATTGTTGTCCTGTTTGAGATTGATTGGTCACCATAGGAATAGAGAGTGGCTGTCCTGGGCTGTTAACCTGGTTTTGCATTACATTGTGTGTCCCTATAGAAACAACAGAATGTGAATTGAATGCCAAGAAATATGCTAAACAACCAATAAAAATGGAGACCTAATCATTTTAAATTTTAAAATACACTAAGGCCCTGTTTGGTAAATGGTTATTGGCTGATTGGGTTGCCTGTTTGGGTTAGAATGTATGATTTGTTGATAATATTAGCCGATTGTAGAAAGTTGTTTGATAAATTAGCTGTTAGCTGATAGCTGTTTGGTATAATTTCTTTTCTCAAAAAGCTAATTGAAAAGGCTGCTTTGAGTAGCCTTTTGAATTTTAACATTTTGGAGTCACAAAAAGCTTATTAACCAAACAACTAATAGTGGTCAAATAAGCCAAAATTGGCTGATAGGCTGATTATTTACCAAACAGGGCCTAAATATGAACAACCATATTCCAAAATTAATTTAATACAAATAAAAAAGAAAAATGATATTCAGAAATGGTAATAAAGCATACATAGCAAAGTACTAAACAAAGACCTACATGAAAAAGAATCTTCAAAGTTGTAACTTAGAGAATAGAGTAATTAGATTGAATATATAGTCAAATGTCCTCTTCAACCAAGCTGGGACTTTTACATATTATTTAAAGCAGAACAAATAGATGAGGCTCCTGTTATTTCACCTGGAAGTTGGGGATTCTGAGCACTAGTTGTATTGTTAGATTGCAGAGAATTGGCCATGAGAGTTTGTGATTTTGTCTCAACTGACAACATCTTTAAAGATATCTTCCTCAGATAATCTGACTGCAATAAAATTAGACAAGGAAGGAAAAGGTGTCACTAAGGAAGGCCTTAAGTGTGTGTATATATATAGATTGCACACACAATTTTCTGATACTAAAAATAAAAGAGTAAACCAATTCAATAATTATCATACATAAATATGCATCATAATTAAAACAGTGGAGAGATATTGGTAATTACACACCACATACACACCTGACTTACAGCAGCAGTATAAACCTTTTCCTCAAACCTTACTGCAATTTTCCTAAGCTCATGACGCGCTTGTCGTCCAAATAAGTGACGATGCTTCTTTAAAGTCTCCATTCTGTAGCCATCAGTGTAACAAATATGGAAATATATAGTATCATATGTAAAAGAAAAGCCATCCCCCAGTCCTTATATCGTGCATTGTGGACCATGGGTCATGATTGATATTGCAGTTGTGTTGAAAGGATATTGTAGTTGTGTTGAAAGGATACTGCAGTTGTGTTGAAAATAAACTGCAATTGTGCGGAACAGAGGTCCACCATATAATTTGTGGCCATCCCCAAGCACTCATCCGAGTATTAACCAAACATAAATAAAATGTACAAGCTAGGATTATAATACACAAACCTAATAAAAAAATGTTTAAGATTTTCTTTTCTCCTAGCAGAGAGTAGGAGTTGCAAATACAAGACAAGTAAAAGCAGCCTTCTCTACCTTCAAGCCCTATCTCACCGAGTATAGATAAACATGTACATTGTTACAATAACAATTCAAGAAATAAAACAAGAAGCATTGGCCTTATTGAATACGAGGATGTTTATGGCCCCATTGATTAAGGTAAATCGCTTAGCTGTGATCCGGTGGAATCTATGTGCAATTCTTCATGCTTATCAACCAGCGTAAGATATGGATTAACAGTATCGATCAATTCCCACAGAAAAATAGGTATTCTCAAAAAGCTCCAGTAAGAATTTCAAAAAAACCAATTATCACCATAAATCAAATGTATAGAATTCCCCCCAAAAAATGTGTGAGAGACTTACATCTTGTTGACAATCCTATGACGCGATCCTGGTTGTAGCCGAGCCCGCCAATCGCTAGTCTCGACAGCTCCGTTTGCCACCTGACCCTGAGCTTGGGCCGTTCTCCAATTATTCCCATCCATGAATGGATTCACAGATTACAGATACAACTCAGTTCAACGAGATTGGTACCCATAGAAACCTCAGAGAGAGATCATATACTCCGCAAATCAGAAACAAACTACAAGAATTGAATGCAGGAAATTATTTATATGCGCGATAGGGGTTGGAATACGCCAGATCCCTTGTAACGGCCTATATCCAAGCCTAATTAAACCCTAGTTAGACCTATCTCGTTTAGTAGGGTAAATTATGCCGTGGACCCAAGGTAGACCTGGTCCAATACGATGCCGTTTCACTATTTTTTTTTTTTTTAAATTACTAAACATATAGCATTGAAATTTGTAAATGTATATACATACATACATACATATATATATATATATATATATATATATATATATATATATATATATATTCTACGTACTAAAACGCACCAGAGGACCGATAAAACACACCATTCCACACAATATACCAAATGCACCTATTCACTTAAATTCATCAATATACTTAATAAAACACATCAGTCTACATATTAAAATGTACCACAACGTGTCTCATGTCAGATTATAAGCATACACTATTTACACATTAGAAAACATGTGCTAAAATATGCACCATTCTACCTATTAAAATGCACCGCAACTGTGTGTTAAAATGCACAATGCCACTTATTAAAAATCCCCGCCCCCAGATTATAAACATGCATTATTACACTTATTAGAAAACTATGTGTTAAAATACACACCATTCAACATATTAAAATGCACCAGAGGACGGATTAAAACACACCATTCCACAACATACTTATTAGAAACACATGTGTTAAAATACATACCATTCAACGTATTAAAATACACCAGAAGACGTATTAAAACACACCATTCCACAACACAGTTACACATCATTCTACGTATGAAAATGTACCAGTAGATAGATTAAAACATACTATTCCACAACACAGTTAATGCATCAACATACGTAATAAAACGCACCACAACATGTATTCAAATGCACCACACTATGTACTAAAATGCACCATTCCAATTCACGTAATATAAATACGAAAATTACCATAATAACCCCACTTAAACATACGCGAATTTTAGTAGGATTAATGAAATTGGACGATGCAGATTAGGTCGCATAACCGCACCAGAGCTCGCCGCCGCATTTGAACAAATACATACATACATACATACATACATACATACATATCTATATATCTATATATATATATATATATATATATATATATATATATATAGGGTCATAATCAGGTGTGGTTGTGCCTTCTCGTGCAGTCGGTGCGGTTTACACCACTCAATGTTAAGAAATACACCACTCAATTTTAAGAAATACACCACACAAATATGCACTATTAGGTACACATCACTAAAAACACACCACTACGTATGAAAAATTACACCACACAGTGTTAAGAAATGCACAATTAGAAACAAGGGAGTTATGAGGTGTTTTTATGCATTTCCATTGTGGTGCATTTCTTAACATTGAGTGGTGTAAGATGGAATTATAGCCATGGATCTAATTTAATCGAGCGCACAATATTGCCTACTAATTTTTAAAACACGCGCACAATTAAGGATACAACTATAATTACCTCATATTATTTTTCATCGTTACTTGTAGTGCATAATTTTCACTGCTGTAGTGCACATTTTTGTGCCTAGTAGTGCACACTTTTATACCTAACAGTGCATGTTTTCTGTCTTAGAGTTCATGCTATTAACTATTAGGAGGTTAGTTTTATGTTCTGTAGTCCACGTTGTTGTATCATACAGAGCGAAAGTTTGTGTTTTCTAATCTAGTGCACAAAATGCACAAAATATTTTTTAAAATGCACAAACCATCAACGTGTGTTAAAATGCACAAAATATTTTTTAAAATTCTTCTTATATCAATTGTTGGTCTAAAGGCAAAGAGAAAGTTTAGAGGATGAAGTTTGAATAGACTTTCTTATAATTTTTAAAAATTTCAAAGAAAGTGATTACGCACGTAAAAATGTTAAATAACATAGTTTTTATTCCTCTGTATTTTTGTATTACATAAATATTTTTCCAAGGTGATCGGGTAAACAAATGAAAATGATGTGATCATTTAACTCTTCATTTGGATGAGAAACACAAGCTTTTACAATACACTAAAGCTTCTTACAATGATATGTGTCTACTTCTAATGTTGCTCTTTGAACGGGTGATACGTGGCACGATTTTGAATGATTGTTAATTTGTTTATCTTCAAAGTATATTTGTTTAAGACAAGCATGTGCTTTTAAATAATAATAATAATAATTTAATCTTTTCATTCTTAAGATGTTATATGCAACTCCCAAAGCTTCGATTCAATTAATGATTAATAATTATTAAAAATTTCAATTATTAGTTTTTTTTTTTTGAGTATTACTGTCTTTGTTACAATGTAGTATCTGTTCATCTCCACTGATGGCTCAAACTCACTCCCATCATCCATGTGAAAGTATAAACTGGGACAGCCGAGACGCGAAAGCCAAAGCCTATGGGGTCGTTTCTGTAACTGGATAACCAGCACTGAAAACCGTCTTTACATTGGATGGTTTGGTGTTTTGATGATCCCTACTTTATTGACCGCAACTTCTGTATTTATTATTGCCTTCATTGCTGCTCCTCCAGTAGATATTAATGGTATTCGTGAACCTGTTTCTGGATCTCTGCTTTACGGAAACAATATTATCTCTAGTGCTATTATTCCGACTTCTGCAGCTATAGGTTTACACTTTTACCCAATTTGGGAAGCGGCAAGCGGGTGCCACTAAACCACAAGGTCTTTGGCTAATTGTTAGTTAATTTGATTTGAAATCCTTTATTAACTGAATTGTTAGTACATAGATATGCTTTGAGAGGAGAGATGAAGGAATGCCTAATGATTGATAAATATAATAGAATTTTCATTGCCAGGATATATGATTCTTGATTAAGCTACTACAAAGTTTATAAAAGAATTTTTACATACTAAAAATCTCTAGATATTCCTTTGATGAATTTTACATAAAAGCAACTTAAAAAATTTAACATCTTCTTATATCTCAAAAGTTATGTCATCTTCTTATATTTCAAAAGTTACGGGATCAAGTATTCCTTTGTTTGTACTAAGTCTTAGGTTTTTCATACAAGATCCAAGTTTCTAACAAATTATTATTGAAATGCTTTTGAAGTTGAATAGCTAGGAATAGGAGGCTAGGAAGTGAAAAATAATGTTGCAAAATTGATTCAAATATAGGAAGGAGAATAAGGTTTGAATTCTCTACTTTGCCCCTCCAATTTTAAAGGGTTTTTGAGCTTTCCATTATTATTTTTGGTAAATTTACAAGGTTTTTCTCTCCGTTCGTTCGCGCTCCGGGAGGGGGAATCGTCACTTGTGCGAATTGAACCCGGGTTCTCCCAAAATTCCTCCCCACAAAGAGAGCTCACTTACCACTTGAGCTACCCCACTAGGTTGAGCTTTCCATTATGTTGAAACGAATCTCTAATGTCAAGGACCAAACTCGCCACTTGACTCATAACTGAAGGATAAAAAAATGGATAGACCATAATTAGGGACTAAGTCAAAAGTTATATAAAACTCAAGGATCAAATATGCAACTTTTCCTACAGTAAATGAGTTAATACCCAAATTAGTCACTATAGTGGCTTTTCTCAATTTAATCCTAAGTGACTTTTTATACTCAATTAAGTCCAGACTTTGATAATTTTACCCAATTTAATCTTACGTTAACAATTTCATTAGTTGACGGTTAAAAGCAGGGTTATAGGTAATTTCTCCTCCTTCCTCCCTTTTGGTCAAATTGCCATCTTCTTCCTCATTTCTCCGCCATCTTCTTTCATCGACTGTAATTATATTTAAAAAAAAACTTAAAGTGGCAAGAAAAATAATGAAAAAGATCAGAGGAAGATACATAGAGAAGGGAGAGAGAGAGATGGGTTAGGTTTTGTGGATGGGATTTTATTTTTTGGGTTTTGACTTATGGTTATGGCGATGGAAGTTGCTGGGAAGTTGATGACAGGGAGATTGGGAAGGAGATGCAAAGTTCAAAATGGTGACAGAAGAAGAGCAAAGAAGAAGAAAATGATAAAGGGAAAGAGGACAGAGCCTACCATTGATGAGTTTGCTGAATTTCTCGCCTAGAAACTCACTGCATGACTACTTCGAACTTTCGGCCATCCGGCCAGAAATCCACAATGGAGATGTGAATTTTTCTTCTTCAACACTGTTGTAGGGCCGTCTTGGAAAAACACAATGGTGGAGTGGGGGGAATGAGAATCAGAACAACACTGGAAATGAGTTGAGCTATTGGCTTCACATCTCCATCGTGGATTTCTGGCTGGAAGTTCAGTGTCGTCATACAGTGAGTTTCTAGGCGAGAAGTTCAGCAAGCTCATTAATAGTAGGCTTTGTCCTCTTTCCCTTTACCACTTTCTTCTTCTTTGCTCTTCTTCTGCCACCATTTTAAACTTTGCATCTCCTCCCCAATCTCCATGCCATCAACTTCCCAGCAACTTCCATTACCATAACCACGAGCCAAAAGCCAAAAAATAAAGTCCCACCCACAAAACCTAACCCATCTCTCTCTCCCTCCCTTCTCTATGTATCTTTCTTTGATCTTTTCCATTAATTTTTCTTGCCACTTTTAAGTTTTTTTTTTTTTTTTTTAATACAGTCGATGAAAGAAGATGACGGATAAATGAGGAAGAAGATATCAATTTGACCAAAAAGGAGGAAGGATGAGAAATTACCTTATTAACCTTACTTTTAAGAGTCAACTAATGAAATTGTTAAAGGATGATTAAATTGAGTAAAATCATCAAAATCCGAGATTTAATTGAGTATAAAAAATCATTTAGAATTAAATTGAGTAAAACCACTATAGTCGAGAACTAATTTGGTATTAACTCTACAGTACATACTACGGAGTAAAATATCTAGTGTCATCACTCACTATACGGAGTAAAATATCTAGTGTCATCACTCACTATGTGACCAACATTGCAATCATGTCATAATTGAACAAATTCCATAAGATTTGAGTTACAAATATATACATACAACTGTCGCCAGAGATCTTGTAATGCAATACAAAGCAAATTTGCATGCTAAATCTGAGAAACCAAAAGGAGAAGCTAAAGAGCTATAGAATCAACACATGCAAAGAAATGGTAAGATATAGTATCCTAACTCCCCCATGATTGAATATATACACAACCACCACTAAAAGCACAAAAATTCGATACAATACCTGCACGATACGCAGCTCAGAAACTCGGAAACATCCACCCTATAGTCCATCCAAGGAGCACGCCCACGCCAACAAGACTCAAACCCAGCGCAAACATTAGTGCATACTTCCCGAAATCGTACTTAGGACAGCCTCGCTTTTCCCGTTTGCCTCTGGCAAACTTGTGCCAGTTCTTCCTTTGTTTCGTTGTTTTCTGAGGCAGCCAAGGTAATGTTACTGGAAATATTCCGGATATCGGCTGGCTCCTGTTGTTCTTGATCTGGAAGTAGAGGTTCTCTAGTTGCAGAAGATGGAACCATTGCTTGTAGGCAAAAAGCTGCGACGCTTGCCTGAAGATGAGCTCGACAACACGCTCCTTTTCTGCGCAGGCTCTCTTTGCTGCAATCTCTGCCTGCCTTGCCCGAGTTTGAGAATGACGGAGTGCTTCCAAGAGTTGAGCCTTGTTGGAATCGTTATCGTTTGCATTTGTTTCAGGCATAGGTCTTTGGTTGCAGTCACTGTTTCCCAGAATACGAAGTATCAGAAAGAATACGCTCATATGAAATTTAACAGAGTAAAGGCTCAAGGGCCAATTCCCCCTTCCAACACTTGGTCTTAACTGCACAGTTTTTGCTATTGTTGGGACTCCAACTCGTGACCTGGTTCTGGTACCACTTTTTAGGATCAAAGGCTTACCACTATGCCAAAAACTATAGCTCACAGCGAAGACGCAACTTTATTTTCTTATAAACCGCCATCACATTTTTGAGAGGCAGGGTTCTGGACTTGGCCCTTTACCGGCCTCTGCCCAACACATCTGTACTGAGAAACCAGATATTATGTATCTGGGCATATTTATCTATGTAAAATAGGCACAGTTTATAAGCTCTATTGAAGCGTTATAAAGAATCGGAAAGCAGAAAATTTTATAGGGGCAATACCTCAATGGCTTGTTGGTACCAAGCTGCAAATGCTCTTCCCACTGTTTTTGATACACACTTTTCGAGAGAGTGTTTCTTTGTGTCTGGGTATTTATATTTTTCTGTCCAGAAGAGCGGGCTTTAGGATCCAGAAACAAAGCATTACCTCGTTTATGATCGACCCAGCCCAGACGAACACACCGGTCCCCTTTTGCGCTAGTGGTCTGTGGTTGGGGAAGATCACAATTCTCAATAAGATCATGAGACCTCTGTGCAACCAAGAAAGCAAGCTCCTCTGTATCTGCAGTGCGCCACCATGGCTCAGACTTCTTATCACTAATCCAAGGACAGCTTGAATCAAAAGAAAGCTCGCTGGCTGGTTTAGAGACTGGGCAATCAACCGATTCTGTCATTCTAAAACTGGTGGGATCCTTGATGCTCTCGAGTTTAAGACTATTATCATCTAGGGAATCACTAGCAAATGCAGTGTCGAATTTGTCTTCTGTTCCAAGGTCATTTTTTACACTAGCCGACATTTTAACCTGAGAATCAAGTAAAGATTTATCCACCGTAAACTCGTCAACATATTCAATCTCATATTCACTAAGCTTGGAGGTTGAATTTCCAAAGGACGAAGAACCCTGCATCTCGTCTAAGGAAAGGAGCTGTTCGCCAGCTAAACCTCCTTGATATCCGTAATTAGGTTTAAGATGTAGCCACCATCTCGAGTTAGGAGATAGATTCGAATATGAAGAGTTCCAATTAAAAGGGAGGAAACACGCTCTCTCAGCATCTTGCGCATTGGCGGCAGATGCAGGTCCGGTATCTACTTCTTTCGCTGAGGGTGATGCTGGCGGACAACAAGCCAACTTCGGGGCTCTTTTGGCATCTTCCTGGACAAAGCATCGGTTAGCAGTTCTCTGCCAAGCAGCCCTTGCTTCAGCCACTGCCATTATTCGCCCGTTCTTCTGCACATTTCACTGCAAAACGGAATGAAGTCGCTCATAAAACGCAGGCACCACAAGTGAACCATCACGCATGGATATTGAAAGATGAAAACCCATATTCCTCACTACAAAGAATTTTGGCAATTATATGGCAATACAAAACACTAGAAATGTTGGGCAGAGGCCAGTAAGGGCCAAGTCCAGCACCCTGCCTCTCGAAAATGTGTGGCGATCTTAACAAGTGGTATCAGAACCAAGTCATAGTTATCCTAACAAGAAAGAAAGAAGAGAACAAGACACTTCTGAGAATAAAACCGATATCTTATTCAATATTAACGGAAAAGCTCAATTCACCTTTCAGCTGAAAAACACAGCCATGTATTCCACAATGAAACAAATCCAACTTCAATTATACATCGGAATATCCAAAATACATTTCTTTTTAAATACTTCAAAGAGGTCAAGAGTTTTCAATCTCATAACAATGAATATAAACAAACACATCCAAACATCGTGCCCAAGGTTAATAAAAGAAGGATCAGTTTTATGCTCCTAATCTCTGCATGCCAACAAGGAAATGGCAAAGAAAGCAAGACAAGTTTACACTAATATATATCATGAAATAAAATTTCAAACTAAAATAGTTCAAATGAAGACTTCTGCTCCACTTGAGTCAAGATATCATTTCCATTCTATCGGAACACAAAGGCATCCATATGAAATATAAAACAAATGGCATCAGAATAAACCAATTTAGTCCGAAAACTGTAAAACTAAATAATACTTGCAAATGACAGTGCCGGCAACACTGGTCGTCTCAAATAGAGTCATCCACTGCTTTATCCCTTAACGAAGTTAAACTACAAGCACCAATGGAACTGTTGAGACAACCTTAAAAGATCATTTAGCAAAACTGTAGTTAACCTTTGCATTTCCAAACTACAATCCACACTCACGGAAAAAGGGTTTCTTCAAGCACTAGGAGAATTAGAGAACGAAAGGGGACTATAAAATTAGCTAAAGGACAAATAGCAGACGGATAAGAAAAAGTTCTAGAAGACAAAAGGAAACAAGATCAAGCATCATAACACAACATAACCAAATATGGCAATAGATACTCCAAAATGAAGCATTTGAGGGTTACAAGAAATCAATTATGAATCCCCTTGCCGACACTATCTTAGCACCAAACAAGAAAAAACAAGACAATAGCACCAATCATAAGTTTCCACTTTAGTTAGATATTTTAACGAAAAAAAATAATAAAATCAAATATTGTTGCAAAAACAAAAGTCAGACAACCCAGATATCTCCCGCAATTAAATCGCAGCCCAAAAACACAGCATCAGAATCAGAATCAGAATCAAGAATCAAGAAAAACCCATGGTTCATCAGCCGCAGAAAAACAACACAGAATTAGTTAAATATTGGAATAAACGAAGTAATCAACAAAGAACCAAGAACAGATTTTTTCCACAATTGAAAAAACATTAGAAAACCATAATCAAGAAATGAAAACATAAACCCAGACACCAGTACTTCTAACAGGAAGCTTTAATCAAACCTCACCTTAGTAAAACAAGTCATCAATCACCTTAGAATACACAAATTAAAATTAGACTAGAAACTATGAAACATGAATGCATATGAAGAATTATCTAAAGACAGAGAGGAGGGGGGAACCTGAAGGAGAGTGTAAACCAAGAAAGAATTGTTGGACTCTGAAAGAGAGAGAAAGGGAGAGATAGATGGGTGTCTTTGGGTTCAAAAGACAAGATTTTTGCTCATCTTTTTAATTTCATTTTCCATTTTATTTTTAATTTCATGCTCCTATCTTGCCTTTTCTCGTTTGTTTTCAGTTACCATTATCTTGTTTGTTGCTTTCTTTACTCTGCTTATGTATACGAGAGACCAACGGCAGCAGCAGAGTATTGTTTTGTTTTTTAACATCAAACGGCGCCGTATAGAATAGACAACCTGGTCCAAAGCACCTAGAATATTTTGTGCAGGACTGGAGTGCAGTAAAAGAAAAACTAATAAAAAGGAATTTTTAAGAAAAACTAATAAAAAGGAAATTTTATTAAAAAGGAAATTTTATTTGCACCATCCTAAATTCTATTTGCACCATTTTTGAATAGATTTGTTAGTATTATAGGTAGTACAAATAGAACAATCTACCAAACGCGTTGTGGTCAAGTGAAGGTTACAAGTTCAATCCCCAGTGGAAATATGTTGGCACAACATACTACATTCTAATAGAGTTAATAGTATTCAAAAAATAAAGATAGAACAATCTGTTCTTTGTACCATCTTCATTCAAATTAGTTAAATATTATGTTTTTATTTTAAATTGGGATAGTATAATAATTTTGTCTATAATATTTTTTAATTATCTTTTATAGTATCTAACGTTGAATAAATTTTAATGATAAAATTAATTAATTTTTTTTTGTTATTCTAATGTTCTTTATAACTCAAATTTTTTGTATGCATTATTTTACCTTATTATAAAAATATAATAAATTAATTTTGAACCGCTAAAAATTGTAAAAACACATCAACATCGTAATAAGATATAAAAAGAAAATTTTATTTCATTTAAATCCAATAAAACATTATCGTGAGTACAATTAGAGCATACATACTCATTGTAACTATTGATATGATTCACATATGGAGTAATCCATGCATATGCTACGAATTTATTATTATTATTATTATTATTATTATTATTATTATTAATTTAAATATTAAAAAAAGATATTAAAATTTGCAATATAATAATATAGTTGAACTTTCATATATTCGGTCAACTATCTATTTTCATAACATACAAAATTAAAATTAAAATTTTGTATGATTAATATAAAAAAAAAAATTGTATCAGTAAATTTAAACTCTAATCAGATGAATTTTTTTATATGATTGTATAATACAATGTATATGCAAATAATATTTACTAACATGAATATATGCAAAATCTATAATATAATTTATGTAATTATAATTTATATTGATATATTTATAATTAAAATAATTACATTTAGAAATTAAAAAAAAAAAGATAAAATTTTAATTTTGTATGATTAATATAGCGCATAAGTATATGTATGTAAAAAAAATATATAAATATTTATGAACAAACATTCGTTTATTTTATAATTTCATTTGCTTAATTCTATTTTATATTTTATTAATTATAATTAAAGGAATTTCATTTTCAAATTAAAAGCTAGAATTTAATCTTTAAATTTGAATGGATTAATGTAGTCCCTAACTATATTACGTATTAGACAGATTTCTAAATATTTTTAAATTTTTAATTAAGAGTATGAGTTTAGACTGATTTTAAAATAAATTTTTTTAATGAGTACCCACTGTAATAATTAATGTGCATAATACAAGTAATTACAATACTATAAAATAAAAGTGTTATATATTTTCATATTGTACAAAATACTATAAATATAATGTATGTCTACATAAATGATTAAACGAAACATTCATAATAATTTTTTTATAGATAAATATCATATAATTTTTTACTTGCATGAAATAATATTTTTATTTTAAAATTTTGCATTGATATCCAAGTTTTGTTTCAGAATCTACTTTTAGCTATTACTTATAGTCAAACATAAAGGACATCGTGAGTAAAGAGATTAGGACGAATCAAAACTCTCTGAATTGAGGATTTGAGTATTTAACAATGTTTTAAATTTGATAATGTCAAACTACATTCAAAGCATATATAATTCATTCAAACTATGAATCGTTACAATTATTTTAAGCATAATTCATTCATTATTATAATTTTAGTTATTTTATTATGAATACGAAAGTAGGGAAGAATATATTTTATTAAGAATTGTATTACCATAATTTAATGTACAATTGAGGTACGAATAGAAATTTTGCTACAATATTTTATAAAATTACGCAAACTCTTAATAGTATAGAAGTGTTTTGGTCGAGAAGTTAAAACTGAGAATTTGTTTTTATTAATAGTATAGATTACGTTGCAGGAAATATATATACTGTATTATTACGATTAGTAATTTTAATCTAGAATTTTATTACGAATAGAAAAGTAGGGAAAATATATTTTATTAGGAATTGAATTACCATATTTTAATGTGCAATTGTAGTAAGAATAGGAATTGTATTACCATATAGTTTACAATATTACGCAAACATATGAGTGCTTTGGGCAGGAAGTTAAAATTGATGATTTTATTTTTATTAATAGTATAGATTGGTAATTTTAATCTAGAATTGTATTACGAATAGGAACGTAAAGAAGAATATATTTTATTATGAATTGTATTACCATATTTTAATGTAGAATTGTATTACGAATAAGAATTGTATTACTATATTTTACAATATATTACGCAATCCTTAATAATATAGGAGTGTTTTGGGCGGGAAGTTAAAATTGAGGATTTTGTTTTTATTAATAGTATAGAAGTATATATATATATATATATGTGTGTGTGTGTGTGTGTGTGTGTGTGTGTGTGTGTTTAAATGTGGCCGTGCCTTCCCGTGCGGTCGGTGCGAGTCACGCCACTCAATGTTAGAAAATGCACCACTCAATGTTAGAAAACGCAACACAATGAAAATACACAAAAACATCAAAAAACATTCCACACACCCAAAATAATGCATCATAACTCCTCTGCCCCTAATGATGCTTTTGTTAACACTGTGTGGTGTATATTTTCATACCTAGTGGTGTGTTTTTTGGTGATGCGTACCTAATGATACATATTTGTGTGATACATTTTTTAACACTGAGTAGTGTATACTTGTATACATAGTGGTGCGGCAACACTAACAGCACGTTAAGAGACGGCCACATTTGCTTATTACCCTATATATATTCTTTTAAAATAAAAGTAATATGCGATATGTGTAAAACCGCCCGAACAAATAATTTGAGTTTGTCGTGTAAGAATGGGGAAGTTTAGAGAGTGAATTGTGGGTCCGGTGGTCATCAATATGGAATTATCCACAGAGATGAAGTGCGGCGACCTTATGGTACGTGTAAAAGTCTATTATTATTATTATTTTAAAAAATTACACTTTTATCCTTAAATTATAGAATAATTGTAAAATTCGTGATCATACTCATTTCTCGTTTCTAAGTTATCAATGTCGTTACACTTTTTGTCATTTTACTAATAAACCATTAGATACGGAATTTGCAATTTTAGTATAACTTAGTGACGAAAAATGAGCGGGAAAGGACAATAAGTGTAACGCCAATGATAACTTAGGAACGGAAAGTGAGCATAATTAACACTTAGGGACAAATTATGCAATTATCTTACAAATATTATACTATTATTTTTTAACAGGACAAAAATCATAAAATTATTCTTACATCATTAAAGTTTCACACACATACATATGAGTAATGCTACGCACCCCTCATAATCTCCCTTTTGACATGACACTTTTTATTTGATGATTTAGAGTGTGTTTGGTAATATGGAAAATGATTTTTGAAAATTATTTAACAAGCTTTTGGTGTTTGGCAACGTCCGGAAAATGTGGTCAACAGAAATCATTTTCAGTTGACCAAGGAAAATTAATCCTTTTTTTCAAAAAACAACTTCCGGAAGTCATTTTCTGGAAATGGATAATCACTCCGGCTTGTGCGGTCGTCCCTCTCTCCGTTCCGACGGACTGGTTTCCAACCAGAGCATTTCTAAACTAGTGCAAACATCGTTTGTTTCCTTCTTTTTTTATATAAATATTATCATTTTATATATTTTTTGTATTTGAAATAAAATAAAGGTATATGATTATACAATTCTACTCATTTTCCGGAAAATGAACCAAACACACCCTTAGTCTTTGAAGTTAGTGGGGTCAAATTCATGACATCCAATTGTTATAAGCCATGTTGCAGGTTGAATTTCAAGTGGGAGGGGGGATTAGATTTTTACTAGGTTTCTTGTGATATGCGTGGACTAATTTGCTCATCCAATTAAGATGATCTGACTTTTTACAAAAAAAAGTCGCACGACGCCATTTTCTGTTTTCAGAAAATGACTTATTTTTTACCCGGAAGTCATTTTCCGGAAAAATGAGATCATTTTTCGTGGTCAACGAAAAATGTTTTCCGTTGACCACATTTTTCGGAAGTTGCCAAACATCAAAAGCCCAGAAAATGATTTCCAGAAATCATTTTTCGGGTTACCAAACACACCCTAAAGTGAAAATTAGAGAATTTTCTAGAGAAACAGAAAATATGAGAAGTTGGAAAAATGAAAAATAGTTTTATTGTTTTCAGTTTCTTTAGTTTAAACTTTTTACATTCATCACTAACCAATTAAATACAGATTGTGTTAGGTCGGACCAAATAATAAAAACTTTGGCCTAGTCCACAAAATAACTAATTTTGTCCTTCAATTTTATTAAGTTAGGTGTCATTATGTTTTTCAATGCCTAATTAAATATGAGCCGCATCAGGCCGAACAAAACAATAAAATACTTGGTCGGACACTACCCAAATACCAAAAACTATTTTTCCCCTTCAATTTGTTTTGTTCAGAATTATTGTATGTATTAATTTATGTATAACCCAATGGGATAGCTCAAGTGGCAAGTGAGCTCTCTTTGTGGGGAGGAATTTCGGGAGAACCCGGGTTCAATTTCCACAAGTGATGATTCTCCCTGGGCCAGCTCTTGTGCC
This sequence comes from Ipomoea triloba, assembly GCF_003576645.1. Classification (NCBI taxonomy): domain Eukaryota; kingdom Viridiplantae; phylum Streptophyta; class Magnoliopsida; order Solanales; family Convolvulaceae; genus Ipomoea; species Ipomoea triloba. The sequence goes on along the minus strand of NC_044926.1, from coordinate 12,371,037 downwards.
TCCCAGAGCGAACATAAACGGACGGAGAGAAAGACCCTATAAATTTTCCAAAAAAAATTAATTTATGTATACATTTATAGGAAGATGTTTCATTCCGCTCATAAATTTCCTCTCTAATATTTTTGTCTCTCCTGATGTGACTTCCATTCATTTGGTGCTTATGAATTGATTGAATCACTTCATTAGAGATGAATTGACAAGGAAAATTAGGAGGGGTATCTAGCATACTTTTATTTTTATTATAATAAGTTACAAGTTAAAAATTATTTATTTACATCATTTTATTATAATTATTATTAATCTTTAAAAATACACTAAATTTAAATTTATAATTTTATTTTAATATAAATAATAATTATTATCATCATTAAAATAATTAATATTTTTATAAAAAATAACTTCCTCATAGATTTATGTTCATGTTTTTAAAAATGAATCAAACAGATAAAATACAATTGTATCACTTTCAACCAAATAGAAAAGACCATTTTATGATTTTTAGCAAAAACCAAACAATGATAATTTTTTTTTCTAGAAAATGATTTATCTTTTGAATCTTACTAATGACATTTATAGATTTTTTTTTCTTTTTTGTAAAAATATATTATGATGTAGTTGAGTGAATAACGTGACGAGAATGACACGACAAAATATATAACATGGCAATGATAATGTAGAAATTATGGATGACAAACAGAGATGAAAATAGGTTAGGCCAATGTGAACTTGGAAAATCAAGCATGAGTCTATTATGAGACCTTAAGGCATGAATCATCTGTAAGTATGCTTTTTTAGGTCTAAAATTAAGCATACAATATAAGCATGATCTGACCTAAAGTCTTTTTAAAGCCCTATTTAATTGCATGCAATTAAAGAGACTTTGTTCTAGGCTTTAAATGTGTTTTGAGTATATTTAAAATCTACATGCTATATGCTTTATAAAGCCTACATATTTAATTTGTTTAAAAAATAAAACGTAATATAACAATAATAGTTAAATAGTTACCGTCGCAAGCCACAACAAGTGTTCAGGTAGTGATAGCAACAGGCTTCCTCAACCTCAATCAATTTAAAATAAAAAAAATTAAGATAAAACTCATGATCAATTGTCAGCCAATCAATTTTCTCACTCTACCACGTCTACTACTTACTACTACTATGCAATATGGGTTCGCTACTCCTCACACTAAGTGGGAATTAGGGAGAGATGAGAAAATTTGAAAATTATAAATTCAGGATTTTAGTTTTAGAGTTTGATATGTATAGTTGGTCTATTTTGTAAATATAAAGGATATTAAGTAAAAGTGAAATATTATCAAAAAAAAAGTAAAAGTGAAATATATATTTATCTAATATATCTACTATACTAATAAGAGCCAAAAAGAGTTAGGCCTAAAATGGGTAGAAAAAATGGCGGTCAAATTATTTAATCAAATGGATGGTTCAGATGAATTATTTAATCAAATAGATGGCTAAGATAATTCAGATTAATATTATTAATAGAGATTACCTAATTTAACCTTACTTTTATGATTATCCGTTAAGTTTTCCGTTAAATATTCTCTTCTCGGTTAATATTCTGTTAACTTTTAACTTACCCATTAATTTCTATAAGAAAGGTCTTAGGTTCGAACCTCATATCAATCAAATTTGACATAATTAAGTTTCTCACTCTATTTTACTTTTATTAAATTAAATAAATTAGTAGCTACAACAAAAAATGATACATATGTATTTCTTTAATTTAGAATTATGTGTCTACAATACCTTTATTTGAAAATATTATTCATTATTAAAAAATTAAATTTAATAAGAGAAATAATTTCATTAGTTATATTGTCTTTATTTTCTCCCATGCAAAGATTCTTTACATTCAAATTTATCAATTGATATTCATTACATTGTCCATTATCTTATTTTTACAATATCTTGTAATTAAATATCAAAGTTATCGTACAAAATTTATGTTATATACGGAGTATTTATTTACCAAGTATTTTATTAATACTATGAAAAAAAAATTTAAATAGTTTGAAGCTAATTATATTAACTACGGACCTTGTGGTCTAGTGGCATCAAACCCTTCCCTTCCCTTTATACGGGAGGTGGTGGGTTCGAGCCTTAGTGGAGTACAATATAGGTTGAGAAAGTAGTTATGAACAAACTACTTGAGGATTGGTTGACAAAGAGAGTACTCAACCAACAAATTGAAGTGGAATCACTCTATTTTACTCTTATAACCCATTACGCAGCAAATTGAAGCGAGAAAGTACCTTTTAATATCTTTGAAATACATAATATTTTAAATTTTCAATTTTTTATTAATTTATTTAATCGTTTTTCTTAAACTAGGGATTTCATTATCCACAATAACTCATTTAACAATAATGGTTGAACCAAATGAACCCCAAGCAGAACACCTAAAGGAAAGTCCATAGCTCCTATATCATAATCTCATTGCATGATGTTGTCATCTATGCTACCAACAATATTCGAATTGCAAATAACACACTACCAACAAAAAGGAAGAGAACAAATATTAAAGATGAAGACAATGACAATGTTACTCAAAATAGAATTAAGAACCACTTAAAAAAATTCAAATTAAAAGTAGTATTTATTTAGACTATCATTTTTAGACCAAATATTTAGACTATCGATTTTACAAGGTTGCAAACATTTATTTTAGTAATAATTATAATGAATTTTCTATATTATCTTGGATTCATATACTTTGAGTTAGATATTTAAATAAAAAAATTCGACATTCAATTACCCATGTATAAACTTCTCCTATATAATCTTGCATTGATATACTTTCAAATATTTATTTAAATATAAACATTGGGCATTAACCCATTCGCGCAATGCGCGTATAAAACTAGTATTTATATATAAGCAAAACCTGTATGCCTATATAAGTTTACCCTTAAATATATATATAAAAAAAGTACTACTTGGACTTCAAAAACCTACTCATAACTTTTGCTCCTACTTGTGTTCAAATGTTATTGGAGAAAAAAAATAAAAAGAAATGAATAAAAATTCTGACCGTACCCTCTTATATTAAATTGTCAAAACATGCCACATTATAGAGAGTAAAAAATGAGAATATAAAATGAAAACTTATATAAATTTACTCTAAAAATATAGGTCTAGACCTATATTTTCTTTTGAAAGGGGTCTAGACCTACTTAGTTAAACATGTCTTAATATAAGCTAAAGTTTAAAAAATAAAATTTAAAATTATCCAGTCTTGAAAAGTAGAAAAAGATTTTATTTTTTTTTAAAAAAAAAACCTCCACTGTACAAAGTCAGAAAGTTTTTAAAATCTGGGTGCCTATCATTTTCCTGGGAAGAATTGAAGAAATGTGCGAGTTTGAAGAAGCTGGAAATTGCTTACACGTGTTATCAGATAAATCCTCCAGAATAGGTCGATCGTCAGGACACACAAATTATTCTGAACTCGGATCTACTTTAATTTGTAAGGTGTATCAAAATTTTGAATGTTAACCATTTACTTTTTAAAAATTCATAATTTTTTATAATACAAACACACAATGTGAATGTTTATAATTTACATACTAAATGTTTATAATTTACCTTTTAAAAGTTTACAATTGTATACTACGAATGCACAATATTAACATACACAAATTATATTTTTGACTTAGAAACACAATTTATATTTTAAAAATTTATAATTTGAATACTAAAAATACATAATTTAAGACCAAAGTCTACCTTACAATATGAGACCGGTGAATCGTTTAACAACTTATCAGGACTTGACGTATTTAAATAGTTGCCTAACTTATAGAGATATCTTTTCCCACAAGTATCCAACCAACTTTCAGAGTTTCAGCACAAGTTTTTAGTGTTTTTTTGACCAAAATTAGCTCCTTGGTTGATCACCCCTTGTTTTTAGTGCTTAAAATCCACGGTCTACCTAATTTTTATTTTTTATATTTAATTACTGAAACATTTAATTAGTGTTTGGTTAGTTACTTTTTATCATACTATTAAATTAAATACTAATTATCATATTTGTTTGTTTATTTTTATTATTATATTATTAGAGAGTGCATTCAAGTGTGAACCATTCACTCAAGAACGAAATAAAAACGCATGTCATCCTTTCACGTGTTCATATCTAACGAATCAGGAACACTGATTTTTTTACAAATACGGTGGCATTTTTGTAAATAATATAATTAAACATCGAAGTGCGAGTAAAATGTATTATAAGTGCAAGTAGCAGTTTCATATAGTGAACCTAAGTGCAAGTAAATTGTAATACAAGTGCAAGTAAAATGTATTACAGATGCAAGTAAAATGTACACTGAGCCATAATACTAAGTGCACCTAATGCTATAACTAGTTGCACCTAACGTTATAATTAGGTGCACCTGAGTGCATAAATGTTAACAATGTAAATTACTTGCACTTGTGAGTGATTTTACTTTCACTTTTTACTTGCAAATATGCACCAGCTACTTGCACTTATAACACAATTACTTACACCAAAATTCAAATTATTTACAAAAATGCCACCGCGTCGATTTTTAAAATTACATATGATTCGTTGATCTGGATACATAGAGGCTGCGATGCGTTCTCATTTCTTTCCTGGGCGAGGATTCGCACCTGAGCACGCCCCATATTATTAGATTCAAAATTTTTTATTTATCATAAATCTTATTACCTTTCATTCCCTTATTTTTAAACAATAAAATTAAAAATGAGTAACAAAAAAAAAAGATAAATGTAAAAATCATTGTCCATGCATTTAATATGGAACTTTAATATACTAGTTTTACACGCGCATTGCGCAAATGGGTCAATACTTTATATTTAAATAAATATTTGAAAGTATATCAATGCAAGATTATATAGGAGAAGTTTATACATAGGTAATTGAATGCCGAATTTATTTATTTAAATGTGTAACTCAAAGTATATGAATCCAAATAATATAGGAAATTCATTATAATTGACACTAAAATAAATGTTTGTAACTTTATAAAATCGATAGTCTAAATACTTAGTCTAAAAACGATAGTCTAAATAAATACTACTTTTGGTTTGAATTTTTCTAAGTATTCTTAATTTTCTTTTGAATAACATTGTCATTGTCTTCATCTTCACTATTTGTCCTCTTCAATTTTGTTGGTAGTGTGTTATTTGCAATTGGGTTACTGACTTACTGTTGGTAGCATAGATGACAACGTCATGTAATGAGATTATGATGTAGGAAGCTATGGATTTTCCTTGTTGTGTATACGACTAGATCTTAGTTGTACTATGAACTCTTGATCTTTTGCAAATGCATGTTGATATTTTGCAGTAGTAGTTTGTTCCCTTACATGTCTCATGTGGAAGTATTGAATAAAATATTATTGTAATATTTATTATATTTGTATAGGTTCATGAGTAGTACCTTTTGTTCTATTTTTCATAACTTGTTTACTTGATAGCAACAACATTAACTCTGCAGGTAGTTCGAATATTGATGTTACAACGTGTCCAATTTTATCAATAATTTTGCACCTTGCACTTGTTCATTTTCAAGTTCATATTTTTAGAATTAGTAGGAATGTGTGTAGTACTTGATTTGTTTGTGTGTGTTTGTTTTTTTTTAAAATTTTTTTTTTATTGAATTGATATTAACCTTTGAGTTAAATTGTTTTCCACTTTGTGCATAAACCTTTTTTTTTTTTTAAAATAGTGACTACATCCTATATACCAAGTATTTTTGTTGTGAAGGTTGATGTTTATTTTGCCTGTAATCTAAGTATGTTGAGTCTAGAAGATGAAATGAATTGTAAATTTATATTAGTTCTAATATATTTAATGAATACACAATAAGTATTTTACATACAGGATAAATGAATGAATCAACGGTGACTATTTTACATACAGGATAAATGAATGAATTCCCTCAATGCCTTGACCACTTCCTCATTCGAATTACCCCTTTCCAAATTTGAAATAGTCTTTCCTTGCCTCATTGGAGTGCTTTTCATTAGCACCACTAAGAAATTTTAATTATATAATTATATTTTCTAGAAAATATATATCAATTTGAGTTTAAGAAGCATATAAATAAAAGAATAATGTTGTAATAATCAACCCAATTTCAAAATCGAGCTCTTAGCTGAGTGGCTTATAGCTTAATGACACCTCTGTGACTCTTTAAAATACGAGGTCACATGTTTGAATTCCAATGGAGTATTGACTCTAAAAGATTAAGATTGTTGGTTTTGTGACTCTTGGATAGTCAAAGGCAGGCCAACACTACCTGTTAGAATAGCGAGAATATAGGAAAAATGTAGGAAAAATATATGGAGAGAATATAGGTATTGTATTGGTCAGAATTGCTTGTCCCTTTCTCCATGTATGGAGGGTCTATTTATACATATTTTGGGCCTAGAGCCCTACAGGGAGTAAGAATCCTGGACTACATCATATTGGGAATCCGTGTTACATTATAACTACTAAGCTCTAATCTTGCTAATATTAAAAGTGCTAAGTCTAATCCTTATCGAACTCTTCGGTAGCTCTGCGTTGGGTCTCTTTCTTGGGTTTTGTTGATCCAGTTGCTCTCTTGGGCCGGTCCATGTGACCCAGACCTAGTGTATTATCCATCATCCAGTCCCCCACTTTCTTGAGATCTCGTGGCTATGAAGTCTCGGGAAAGTATTCTTGCTCTTTTGGGCCAGTCCATGTGGCCCAGACCTAGTGTATCCATCATCCAGTCCCCCACTTTCTTGAGATCTTGTGGATACGAAGTCTCTTGAAAGTATTCTTGCTCTTTTAGGCCAGTTCATGTGGCCCAGACCTAGTGTATTATCCATCATCCAGTCCCCTACTTTCTTGAGATCTTGTGGATACGAAGTCTCTGGAAAGTATTCTTGCTCTTATAGACCGGTCCATGTGGCCCAGACCTAGTGTATTATCCATCATCCAGTCCCCTACTTTCTTGAGATCTCGTGGCTATGAAGTCTCGGGAAAGTATTCTTGCTCTTTTGGGCCAGTTCATGTGGCCCAGACCTAGTGTATTATCCATCATCCAGTCCCCCACTTTCTTGAGATCTTGTGGATACGAAGTCTCTTGAAAGTATTCTTGCTCTTTTGGGCCGGTCCATGTGGCCTAGACCTAGTGTATTATCCATCATCCAGTCCCCCAGTTTCTTGAGATATTGTGGATACGAAGTCTTTGGAAAGTATTCTTGCTCTTTTGGGCCTGTCCATGTGGCCTAGGCCTAGTGTATTATCCATCATCCAGTCCCCCACTTTCTTGAGATCTTGTGGCTGTGAAGTCTCGGGAAAGTATATTTATCCTCTTTCAACATTTTTTTGCATATAAATACCCACTCACCCATTATTTTTTACTTTCGCTTTCTCCATCTAACCTCTCTCTTCCCTCCTCCTTCTCATCTTCCTTTGCCTTTGACCGACCTCCTACTGCTACTAGTAAGTCTTTTGGTGATCTTCTTCTCCCTTCTTCTCTTCTCTCTCTTTTTTTTATTCTTTATGTCTGACTTACGTGGCTAGCCCCTTTGGCTGACTCTCGTGCCTGTCTCCCTTAGCTGACTCTCGTGGCTGTCTCCCATTGCTGACTCCCGTGGCTGTCTCCCTTGGCTAACTCCCGTGGCTTTTTCCCTTGGCTGACTCCATTGGCTGTCTCCCATGGCTGACTCCCGTGGCCGTCTCCCTTGGCTGACTCTCGTGGCTGACTCCCGTAGCTGTCTCCCGTAGCTGACTCCCGTGGCTTTCTCCCTTAGCTGACTCCCATGGATGTCTCCCTTGGCTGACTCCCGTGACTGTCTCCCATGTCTGACTCCTGTGGCTGACTCTCATGGCTAGTGTATGAGTCTTCCATTGCCTAGTGAGTATACGTCTCTTCCACACGGTGGTGGGTATACGTCTTCCATTGCCTAGTGAGTATGCATTTCTTCCACACGGTGGTGGGTATACGAGTCTGTGACTGGCTAATTAGTATAGTTTTTCCACGCGGTGGCGGATATATGTCTTCCATTGCCTAGTGAGTATGCGTTTCTTTCACACGGTGATGGGTATACGAGTCTACCACTAGCTAATAGGTATAGGTTTTTCACGCGGTGGCGAATATATGTCTTCCATTGCCTAGTGAGTATGTGTATCTTCCACACGGTGGTGGGTATAGGAGTCTGCCACTGACTAATGGGTATGAGTCTTCCACACGATGGTGGGTATAAGTCTTCCATTGCGTAGTGGGTATGCATTTTTCCACACGATGGTTGGTATACGAGTCTGCCACTGGCTAATGGGTATGAGTCTTCCACATGGTGGTGGGTATATGTCTTCCATTGCCTAGTGAGTATGCGTTTCTTCCACACGATGGTGGGTATACGAGTCTGCCACTGGCTAATGGGTATAGGTTTTCCACACGGTGGTGGATATGAGTCTTCTACTGCATAGTGGGTATTTGCAGATTGTCTAGACTTATTCCCAAGCCTCGTTTTCCTAATTACCCAGTGAATTCTTAGACTTTAATCCATCTTACTCTTTAGACTATTATCCTATGACAACTAGGTTCTACCCCAGACCTAGACTTCTTATCTATCCCTCCTGATTGCCCCTGTACCCTTTACTGCCTGACCTTGTCAAGTTTATACTTTCGGTCGTCATCTTCGTTTGCTCTATTGCTACCTGAAAGATGCGAGAGTGGTTCACTGATACTTCGAACTAATAACTTTCTTATCGTACTATAATGCTCAAAAGTACATGATAACTGACTATACGAATTTACTTTTCTAACTATAAGTAACATCTCTATTTTTTTTTCTTTTTTTTTGTTGGCGTTTGAATCCCAGGCACATTCGATCGATCTTTTTATATCGTCTCTAGTGGATTACGGGCTTGTGTTTCCAGTTCCGCTCTTCTTGTTCTTCATCCTCATTGTCTTGCCTATTGAGACCTTCTCGCATGGGCTCTATTCCTCGATCAATGGGGATGGGGTCCCTACTTGGGTGCTCGGGTTGCCTTAACTATTGATTGGGACGAGAACTGGTTGACCTCTTTGGATGATGTCTTCAATTTCTTTTCGCAGAGTGATGCATTCTTTGGTGGTGTGCCCCAAACGCCTGTGATAACGACAATATTTTGGCCCCTTATCAGATGGTCGGTTGCGACGCCGTTGATCATTTGGCTGCCAGGGATGCTGCGGCGACTGGTCCCTTGCAGACGTGAGACGGGGTGGTTGTATCTCGTACACTTGATGAGTCCTAAGTATAGGGCCTACTGTATGACGGGGGTTGTTCGGTCTTCCGAGGGTACTTGGTCTATTTTCTCTCTTTGACAGTCGGTCTGTTAGACGCGTTCCAACCTCATCACGGGGTCGCTTTGCTTCCTGTTCTTGCTTTTGTCTTATGGTCTCTTCTCTTTCTGCATATTTATTGGCTCGCTGGATAGCTTCGGCGTATGTCTCAGGTGTATCTCTTCGTAGGCTGGCGGATAGGTCTCCTGATCTTAAGGCTTCAGTGAAGAGTGTTAAAGCTGTTCGGTCATCCAAATCCTGCACTTTTTGTACGTTCCTTTGCCATCTTCTCAAGAATTCCTTTAGAGTCTCCGCCTCTCCTTGACGTATGGCGGTCAGGGTCATGAAATGCCTTTTGGCTCTTATACCCCCGGCGAAGTGTATCAGGAATCACTCTCCCAGGGTTTCAGAGCAGTCAATAGATCGCGCTGGTAATGATAAAGACCATCATTGTGCAGCCCGTTTTAGTGTTGAGAAGAATACTTTGTAGTACATCGAATCTTCCGCCCCTATTACCATCATCTTTGCTTGAAAAATGATTAGGTGCTCATTGGGGTCTGTCGTTCCGTTGTATGCGGGCATCGCTAGGCATTCAATGTTCTTAGGTGGCCGATATTCCTGTATCTCTAAGATGAACGGGCTGGTAGATAGTAGGGATCGGACGGTTGGCCGGTCTTTCCCCCCTTTCAATCCTTTTCTGGAGGTCCTTGAGCTCCTTGGCTAGCTTGGCTATTTCTTGATCCCGACCTCTCCGATTTTGATTTGGGGTTTCGCCGCAACTTTCTGTTGTGTCCTCGAAGGCTTCCTCTCTATGTGACTCTATCGTTGGTAGTCTGCCCGCAAGGGGGTTAGTTGTTCGGGCGACTTGGGCTCGCCGCAGAGGATTGAGCCTAACCCTTCGTCGGGGGCTTTCAGCCACAGTTTTGCCGTGTCTAGGCCATGGGGTGTCAGGTTGTAGATTTGGGGTTCCCATGCAATCATGGACTGGGATTGCTCTCTGATATCTCTCTTGCGAGGCCCCTTGAGCTGTCCAGGGTTCATGGTTTCCTTGAGTGCAGTCTGACTGGGACTCGATTCTCGTCGTTCGCACTAGGTTTGAGAATCTATGGAGGTGCTCGATGGCCACCATTATCCTGGCGAGAAGCTCGATCGACTAGTTCCGAGGGACACCGGTGTCCGGCGGATGTATTCCCGAGGGGATTATCTCCCCCCATAGGGATTTTCTTGATTGGCATCCCGAGGGCGCACTGGTAGGTTGGATGGTCTGCGAGAAGAAGGTTGATCAAGTGCTTCTCGCGGATCCCTCACTGGCAGATTTGTTCATGTGTTCTATAGTGTAGTCACCATATTTTCTCAAGTTCAAAGGAAAGTACGAAGCTTTTCCGTATCAGTCCCCACAGACGGTGCCAATGTTGGTTTTGTGACTTTTGGGTAGTCAAAGGCAGGCCAACACTACTTGTTAGAATAGCGAGAATATAGGAAAAATGTAGGAAAAATATATGGAGAGAATATTGTTAGGAACATAATGTAATAGGTTTTGATGATACCAAATGTAATTCACAATCCCCTAAGTCTCTAAGGATAGGAAATCCTTGTAAGTTCGACAAGTAAACTAAGAGCGAAAATACAATCGGGTAATTGAGCTCAACTCGAAAAATATTTAAGCTTAAGTAAACTTGTTTGAACATCTTAGAAAGTTTCGTGTTGTAACCTTATAGTTAGATCAGAAGAAGGCACGAGACAACACTGGAGGAATAAGGGTCTGCGAGACATCAACTAAGTCTCGAGACATAAGCAGAGTTCGAGAGATGGGATCTCTCGAGACATCAATCAAGTTCGAGACATGGGATCGAGACATCAACTAAGTCTCAAGACATAAGCAAAGTTCGAGAGATGGGATCTCTCGAGACATCAATCCAGTTCGAGACATGAAATGGTCGAGACATCAACACTGGTCTTGATGAACTGGTACTTCTCCAAAGGGCTGAATGGCAATCAACATGCATGGAGAAAGTAATCTAAGTTTGGAGAAGAAGAATTTCATGGAGATAAGATATTAAGGAGGTGCCAAAAGCTATATGATGGAACAACCAGAAGTGGATGCCACGTCAGAATTCCACAACAAACAGATAGAATATGCACCAATCCAAGGTCGGTCTTATTCCCTAAAACGAGGACTAATGGGAATATAAAAAGAGTAACTTTTACCAAAAGCAGTAAGTGGAGCATGGACTCAAGAAAGTGGATTATGGGACATTCACTACAAGACAAAGGGTTCAAGTTACAAGACCACCACTCCATGAAACATGCTAAAATTATGCAAGTCCCATGATCAGCATGGGAGACAGATTTCAAACGGAATAATTTTCCCTCCAACGGAATTATTCCTCAACTCTCATATATAAGGACGTGAAGACACAAGCAAGAAAAGAGAAGAGAAGAGTTAGTGATTTTCGAATAAGAAGTGTCTGATTCAAACGTTCAAAGTGCAAGAGCTCAATCTGGAATATCATCCTTGATATTCAAAACAGCGAGAAAAACACATCTTAGTGTTTGAGAGAGTTACAAAGCTTAACCTACTATACATCTAGAAGGTGACTGAGGCTGCTCTACAAGGAAGTCTATTCAACGATAGCTTTCGGTCAGATTGGAGATTGTTACACTCAACCTGTGACAACCGGAACAACCTTGCTTTGGAGAAGGCAAGAAGAGGCGGAGTAACCTGGGAGCTGTCTTGTGAAGATCCTGAGGCTTGAGGCGGGCTTGGTGATCAAAGCTCAAGTTCTCGAGAGGTGGAGTAACAAGAAGCGGGGCTAAAAACCTGAGGCTTGAGGCGGGCTTCGTGATCAAAGCTCAAGCGCTCGATATTGTACTAAAAAGGGAAGTTTTAGTGCAATCCTTTTAGGGAGTTTCTAGAAGAAGAGTGGATGTAGGCAGGTTGGCCGAACCACTTAAAAATCTCTCTCGCATTTACTTTCTGCTTTTATCTCTCGCTATCTAACTCTCGAACTGCACTGCATATAATCACACCTCTCGAACTAACTCAAACTCGTGCTATTTAAAAAGGGGATAACTTTTCCGCTGCGCATAAAACTTTGTCTTCATCTTGTGAGGTATCAGACCTAAACATCCTAAGTCCAATACACACGAGAGGTTGAAAAAGATTTGCAAAATCTTATACAAGTCTATTCACCCCCCCCCCTCTAGACTTGTACCCCATCCCCTTGGGACCAACAAATATAGGTATTGTATTGGTCAAAATTGCTTGTCCATTTCTCCGTGTATGGAGGGTCTATTTATACATATTTTGGGCCTAGAGCCCTACAGGGAGTAAGAATCCTAGACTACCTCATATTGGGATTCCGTGTTACATTATAACTAATAAGCCATAATATTGCAAATATTAAAAGTGCTAAGTCTAATCCTTATCGAACTCTTCGGTAGCTCTGCGTTGGGTCTCCTTCTTGGAATTTGTTGATCCAGTTGCTCTCTTGGGCCGGTCCATGTGACCCAGGCCTAGTGTATTATCCATCATCTAGTCCACAACTTTCTTGAGATTTTGTGGATACGAAGTCTCTGGAAAGTATTCTTGCTCTTTTGGGCTGGTCTATGTGACCCAGACCTAGTGTATTATCCATCATCCAGTCCCCCACTTTCTTGAGATCTTGTGGATACGAAGTCTCGGGAAAGTATTCTTACTCTTATTTGGGCCGGTCCATGTGGCCCAGACCTAGTATATTATCCATCAAAGATGACAGTAAAAATGAATAAAAATTAAATGATATATATATTTTTTATATTGTTACTTGTAAGAGGGTCTAAATTAAGATATTGCACATAAGCACATTACTCATATTTTGATTGGAACAAATTAAAGACGTATAGGAGCTAAGATGAGGTGGAACAACGGCAACTCTAGTGTAATATGTAAAAAAAAATCTGTGAGCATGAAGAATCTGGAAAATTGAATTGCTTGCACGTCACTTCACCAATCCAACTGGATAAATCTGTTTAGCAAATATAATCCAACTATCAACTTCAACTTTTAGTTAGAATAATAGAGCACATGTTTTAATTTAGTATCAGACTTAATTTTCAGTTGGGTTCAAATTTTCGCGTCACATAATAAAAAGAAACTATGGTCCGCATGTTGTTTAGAGTCCATAAAAAAGTAATCGATCTAGACATGTGAGGGAACGGGTTGAACTGCTTGGAGCCCATCAAAAGGTAATCGGTCTAAACACTAGAGGGACGTGTTTATATGTAATCCAACTATCAATATAAACTTCTTATTGAGATGGAACACATGTTTCAATTAAATCGATATTCTATTGAGACCAACACATTTAAAAGAAAAATTTTGTCGTTCAGCACAAGTTTTTAGTGCTTTTTTGACCAATTTTGGACTCCTTAGCTTGCTTGATCACCCCTTGTTTAGTGCTTAATCCACTGTCTGCCTAAAAACTGTATTCATAATTTTTATTTTATTTTTTCTGAATTACAATCTCAATCTCTTCAAAACTGTTCTTGCGATACGAAATAAATTTATTCACATTAAAAAAGTATTTTATTTTAATTAAAAATCTTACTTATTATATTGAGATTTTCGACCAAATCTTTTATATTTAAACAATATTTATCACTTTAATACTTAAAATGCGTTTTAAATAAAATATTAAACAGTTAGTTGTATTATATTTTTTGTCCTAGCCAAAGACCTTGTGGTCAAGCGGCATCCGTGTACACTCCCATGTGGAAGGGAGTGAGTTCGAGCCTCAGTAGAGGCATCTGTTGACTCTTTGTGCTTCAGTAGGTTGAGAAAGTAGCTATGAACAGATACTACACTGTAACCGAGTCAGTAGAACTCAAAAAAAAATAAAATTGTCTTACATTTATAGGTGGTAGTCCACTTTTAATCTTTTTTTATCAGAAATCTACATTTGGTCCTAATATTATTATGGTATGACCATTTTTTATTCTCTGATCTATCAACAAAACATTTTTAATGAAGTTAAATACAAAGACATTTCATTGTTTAATTATGGTTTTTTTTAAATAAACTTAAAAATATAGCGGAGTAAACTTACTTTGTATAAAAGCGATCGAAATGCCATTATATTTAATGACATTTCAATAATTTTATTGACGAATGACCAAAAATAATTATGTCATAACAATACTAAGACTAAGTGTAGATGTCCTAATAAAAAAAAGGATTAAAAGTGGATTGTGACCTATAAATCTAAGATTAAAAATTGAATTAACTCATTATACATTTAATACACCTTTCATGCCCCACATTTGAAATTCTACTCTCTTAGTTAATTACTCCTTTAAATTGCATTTGTATATTTTTGTTAATACTTCTTCTCCCAAAAGGTTGAATCTCCAACTCCAAGAACTTCTCACACCCCAATCTATATATTTTTGATAATATATACTCTGTGTATGGTCCTTTGCCCTTTTGAAATGTCAAGTATTAGCAAATGAAGTGTTCCGCCTATAAATTATTACTTGCAAATAAATTGAAAGTACATAATGTCTACATTTATAATAAGAGCCAATAATGTTAGACCCCTAATTGGAACTAAAAAATGTTGGTGTAATAGTCTGTTATAACATATCGTACTTTGTGTTCTTCTTATTGTGCAACCTCTAATTAAATTCCTAATATATCCTTATCATTTATAATTTTACCAAATTTTTTCCGTTAAATATAACGGAAGTTTAACATTAAATTCTTTAGGCAATTTGTTTCTTTAGTGAAGTTTTCAAACAAATTGCCAATATTATATTCTATAATACAATTCTGTATAGATTCCTAACTTAATTAGAATATTAAAGTTTTAATAGGATTCTATAATACAATTTTGTATAGATTCCTAACTAAACCATTATTCTAACCAAAACAACAGTATATAAACCGCTCTCCTTCTCACGTGTATTCACCAAAAACTAAACCTAACATATTCTGCAACACACCATCTACTTGACATTATATAGGTATGATTGTCAAAATATTATCATGCTAATTCTATTATTTGTATTTGTACTCATAATGATTACAGTTTTTTTTAAAACAAAAAAAATCAATGATGGTATACTCATTAATTAATATAATTTCAATATTGTTATGTAAATATATCTATTGTATAATATGTTCATCTATACTTGTATCATTGTATGTAATGTTGTGGTTCTCATTATATTCCTCTATAATCTACACATTTTAGTTACTCCTAACTCCCTAATCTATGGTTTTTGAATTTATGTTGTGGTTCACATTATATTATTTCATAACATCCTTTATGAACATATTTCCCATGGCACAAGGATAGTAGTTATGACAAATGCAGTAAAGTTAATTGATATTGACACACAAACTGTGGGCTGAAGTTGTACAGTTCATGTCATTAAGAAAAACGAACCAAAAAACGCTATTGGAACGCCTGAGAAAAAGTATATGCTCATCGTTATTGAGGATGAAACTGTAAGTAAATAGTAAAAAATTTCTCCCTTTTATTATTATTATTATTATTATTATTATTATTTTTATCATTATTAGTATTATTATTATTATTATGAAGACGCTCTCATTCACTACCAACATCATTGTAAATACTATATCTTAATGCAAGGAACTCGGGTGCAATCAATAGTGTTTGATAATGACATTGGAATGTACGATATCACTTTACAAACCAACAAATGGTACATCTCACATGTCATTGTCAAACCTGTCCGAACGAACTATAAAGTACTTGATCACAAATGCAATTACACATGGATTTTAAATGGTCGGACCGGTGTCCAAACAAGTGACAATGATGACACACCATTTGCTCCCATGTAAGTGGTTTATTTGTTTCTACTTACTTTAGTTATAATTTATCTATTTACAATTTCGTTATGTTTTATTAAAATATATAAGCATCGAGACTATTTCTTTGATTTTTATTAATTTAGCATTTTTTTTCTCTCTCATTATTATATGACTAATTTAACCAATTAAGGAACACTAATTTAAAAATACGCATTGGGCATTGATTTTATCGCGCAAAGCGCGTGTGATAACTAGTGTTAACTATAAGTACCTAGATATGTATGGTTCATCATACGTGCGGTGGTCCCTAATCCACAATATAACAATTATCTCTCCTTTCGCTGGACTTAATTATAATTGGCCCAAATGACTTTACCCCGAGTATTTTAAAGAACCCATCTTTTAGGCAGAACATGTCCACTAAAGAAAGTTCATCTGATTAGTCAATAATGTATATTATGTGTTAGAATAACGAAATTTATGGGATAAAATAATATTCATTATGTGTTAAAATAATGTACATTATGCATGTATTAGCCGAATAATGTACATTATAAGAAAATAATAAAATTTTTGGGGTAAGATAATGTACATTATGTGTTAGAATAATGTACATTATGAATTATAAAAATATATATATTGTAACGGATTGCATAAAAAAATTGTACAAAATGACGTCATTTTTGGACAGTAGACCACGCAACTATTGCCGTAAAATAGCTTACATGCCAACGTTTAAAATTATAATCTAACAAAGGTCAAATTAAAGTTGGTGATTTAAAAAAAATTAGAAGAATAAAACTTAAAAACAAAACACTTCAGAAGCATTCATAATACAGTTGATGATATAAAGTATAATATAAACCTAATAAATATTAAATTGACTATCTCAATCGCCTTTTGCCGACCCTTGAATTTGACAGCGTAACATAAACAGACACAAGCAGTAGCCATTATTAGCACGCTTAAATTTCAAAAGCTCTGAAACAACTCAAACAAGCTAAGACTGCAAGTCTGAAATATACTTTTTCAATTAATTAACAATTAATTAATTACCTAATCAAATAGAAAAAAACCGCAATTATAAATCCATCAACAATTGCATTAATTAATATGCAAGTGAGGTGAATAGCCCAATTTATAAGTATATGGTTAAATATTTATTTTTTTTTGAGGGTATTAAATATTTATTTTTTAAAACCTTATAGCTAATCCTTTCAAAAAAAAAATCTTATAGCTAATATCACATTAAAAATGACTATTAAAATATAATATTACACATAAAATTAGAGGAAAAAATAGCACTCTACAATTAAATTTTACTAGTCATTTTTTCCTGTTATATATACCATCGTGTTTGTTTCGTGGAATAAAATTAGAACAGAATAACATTCTTAAAATAAGTCTATTATATCATTTGTAAATATTTTTTTTTATTCTTGAAAATACTATTATAGTGATAAGCTATTCCTTTTGTTTCGTGGATTCAGCCTTGCGTGACAACAATGAGGGTGTAATTTGGTTCAAATGTGACGTTGCTCTCACATGCAGTCGTGTAGACTCATCTAGACCATTGGATTCGCTCATATCATCGAGCACAATAAGCTACAGGAGGGAGTCTTTTGCGAAAAGAGCATCTCAAAGAAGGTCCTCACTCAGCTCTTAGGCTGTCCATCCCACTGAATGTAGGAACAATTGAAAATCAATGAAGATTGAAAAAAATGTGGTGGCATTTTGGTATATAATTTCCTGCATCATATATATTTTGGTGGTGCACTAAGTGTTGGTGTGCGGTGCACACGTGAGTGCTATGTGGTGCACTTGTGAGTGTTTTGTGGTGCACTTTTGAGTGAATTGTGGTGTACCACAAAATGCTAGTTTGTGGTGCACTAATGAGAAAAAATACGGTGACATTTTGATAATTTCTTGCACCATGTATATTTCGGTGGTGTACCTATGAGTGTCATGTGGTGCATTAGGCATGGATGCATATGTAAGTACACCAGGCCACATGACTGCATCGAAAGAGCTGACTGCATATGAACCAGACCCTAGAGCAAGGAAAAAAAAAGAGTTGGTATTTAGATGATTTTCTCCAACTTTGAAAGTACATTTTTCAATGTTATGTTGTGCACTTTGCAACACTATATTGTTAATTTGGTCAATTTGAAAGTGAAATACTTTTAAGGTTCACGTTTTAAAGTTTATGACGATATAGGTCTTTTTGTCTGGTTTAGTGTTTCACTTTTAGTTTGGTTTATCAGTTCACTTTTTACTACTTAAGTTTAGCATTTACGATCTAGACATAGAATTTAAGTTGAAAAAAAAAAAAGATTTTAAGGTTTATATAAAAATACATTTATATAGTAAAAATATTGTATAATATTAAAAATTACACTTTTAAAGTTGGAGAAAAATTATCAAAATGCTATTGTGGTTCAAATTACATAATATCTGTTAGATTTTTTCTGATAAATAAGTGAACTAGATTAGTTTTGAATTTCCTGAAAAGATGTTCTCATGTAAGATGTATATGTAAAGAAGACATTATCAGAGTGAAGACTACTTTTTTAGAATGTGAATGGTGAAAGTAGACTTTTGTCAAAGTTCCTAATAATTAGTTATGTAGTAACTATCACACATGATTAGAGAACATGCATGCACGTCAACCTTTTGGACTTACTTAAAATCCCGATCCAATTTTTTTTATGTAGTTTAATTATATCTTCAGATCAGCCAGTGTTTCTAGAATGTCATTAATATAATTTCAGTTTAAATAGAAAAACGTTTTTGGAATAATTGTTTGTGCAATAGAGATTTGAAGAAAAAAATGTATCATGTAATTGATGTAAACTTTAGAGAAACTTGAATTGCCAAAATCATCAAAGTCGTTAGCAAATATTGAGGATTTGAGTCATGCATCGATTGTTGAAGGATGGAGCTATGCATGGCGAAGTTTGAATAAATGGAAAGGTCTGAAACGCGGTGTTTCTCTCCCAAAAGAAGCGGATAGGAAATCATGGGCATCCAGGAAGCATTGAGCTGGTTAAAAGACAAGAACATGGACTTTGTTCAAGGGCTCAGTTGTCTTGCTAGCTCTTCCTCATCTTTTAATTTATACTGCTTAGCGACATTAAAGATGTGTTGCGTTATTTTTTGCACCTGAATATCTCTTTTGTTAAACGAATATGATTGCTCATAGTTTAGCAAGGGAATTCCTTTCTCTGTCGGACCCTAGGGAGCAGAATGAGATCCCTCCCCCATTTATCGTTGATCTTTTGTAATCCAAGTTATGTTAATGAAGCTTTCTTCTTACAAAAGAAACACACACACACACACACACACATATATATATATATATATGTTCAAATGTGGCCGCGCCTTCCCGTGGGTTGGTGCGGTTTACACCACTCAATGTTAGAAAACGCACCACAATGAAAATACACAAAAACACCCTAAAACACACCACACACCCAAAATAATGCACCATAACTCCTCTGGCCCTAATGGTGCATTTGCTAACACTATGTGGTGTATATTTACATACCTAGTGGTGTGTTTTTTGATGATGCTTACCTAATGATGCACATTTGTGTGGTGTATTTTTCTAACATTGAGTGGTGTATATTTGTATACATAGTGGTGCGACCGCACTGACCGCACGTTATAAGGGGCGACCACACCTGATCATGACCCTATATATATATATATATGAATTTTTTTAAAGGTGAACTTATAAACGTCAATTGTGTTTTTAATTGTATTATAATATTGCATATTTATTATGTCTCTTATTCACCTTTGAATCATTTTTAATCCAAACAGATATTGGAAAGGATTGACAAAAATCAGTAGAAGAAATTAGGGCAAACCAACTAGAATATAATGTTTGGCTTTGCAGAGATAATTTGTGTAAATATAAGGATGATTAGGAAGAGACAAATTCAGAAGGTTTCAGAGCTGGTAGGGTTACGAAGGCGTGCACTGGCTGGTTAGCTGCATTTGATTGACCTAAAAAAAGAGTGTCTTCCAAAAGCAATACAAATCCAACTTTCTTTTACTACTCTTTTTACCATATTTTTGCAGATGCTGAAAAGAAAGATCTTTCTGTAACTTTTTATGCCCATTTTGCTTAGTCAACTTGAAGATCTTTTGATTTAATTTTGTATGCAAGAAAGAAGAAACTACACAAAATCCACCTCCAACAAAGATCTTTGTGCATCAATCACATTATCTCAATTCCTCTAAGCAATTAAAGTCATTCATGCATCATTACAAGGCAAACTCAATCCAATTCCTAAAATTCTAGCCACATTGTCACATATGCATAGCTAGGGTAAAAGATGAATGAACACATGATTGATCACAAGTAATACAATTGAAAGCAAGTAAAGATTGAAATAGAAATAGAAATCACTTAGCATGCATCTTCATCCATTGATCTTGAATCTTCCCAAGGAATTAGATGCAATGTGTCAAGTTGGAATCTAATCCTAGAGTACAAAGTATCTCTGAAAATGTAAATCTAACGTAACTCCTTGCATCCCTTGTGCTTATATAGCCTTAAATCCTTCATTGAGGTTGATTTTCGGAACCAGTCACGACCTAATGCACGATCATAGATTGCTTCGTGCAACTTTTTGGAATTCTGGGCGCAACTTTGAATCTAACCAACCACAATTAGTTCTTGTTTCTAACTTTAATCAAAATAAGTTATTCTAAACATATAATACACTCAAAGAACTCCAATTTACTACTACAGAAAACACTTTTAACATTGGTAAAAATTCGACGTCATTCTAGCAGACACTGTAAATAAATGATACGACGTCGGTTATAAAAAACCGATGTCGTATAATTTTTTAAAATAAATATTACATACGACGTCAGTTATTAAGGAAAACCGACGGCGTATGGTATTTATTTTTTTTTTAAATAGTATATACGACGTCGGTTTTCCATAATAACCGACGTCATTTATTGTTTAAAAAATAAAAAATAACATATGACGTTAGTTGTTTTAAAAAAATAAAAAACTAACATACGACGTCGGTTGTTTTAAAAAATAACATACGTAAAACAACCGACGTCGTATGTACTATTTTAAAAAATATCATACGCCGTCGGTTTTGTCTAAACACTGACGTCATTTATTTTTTCAAAAAATTTAAAAAAAAATTACATACGAAGTCAATTTGTTTAAAAAACCCGCCGTATATAATTTTTTTATTTTTTAAAAATATTATACGATGTCAGTTTGTTTAAAAAACTGATGTCGTTTATATTTTTTAATTATTAAATTTATTTTATAATTTCCAACTAAAACCTGTGCGGCAATTTTACAATTCACATCAACTTTTAGAACATGTGAAACAAATTAGCATCCAAAATATTACAATTGATCAAACCAATAAACTTCTCAATTAATCAAACTAATAAATATCACAACTAATCAAACTAATAAATTCTACAATTACTAATAATACTTTGAAACTACAATTATTAACAACAAGTATATTTCTTCAAAAAAAAAAACAAGTATTTAATATATTTACTAAAGAAGTAGTTTATTAAACCATTCATCAATAAAAAAAAAAAAAAAACTTGCACCATATGTCTCTAACTTCATCAGATATACTTTATTAAATTATTTGCCTTATCCATTCCCTCGTATGTTTGAGAGAAAATGATTTCCAACATAAATTTCATCACATAATATCCGCATTCGGGTTGAGAATGAGAAGAAGTTTGTATATTCTAATGTAGCAAACAATGTACAGAGAAGGTATAAATAGAAGAAATACTAGAAACAACACTCTAGACCAATTCTACAGGAGATAAAATATAACCACCTAGACTTAATCAACAAACTAAATATGTGAACAAATATTAATGCTTAATACGCCCTCGCAAGATGGAGGAACCATAGGTTACACCAATCTTGGACCTGAACTTCTGAAATAGAGCACGTCCCAATAGCTTAGTCAAGACATCCACAACTTGGTCACAGGCAGAGATATGTCGGATGAATAACGAACCCTTAGCAACCATATCACGAATGAAGAAATAATCTAAGGCAAGGTGCTTCATCCTAGAGTAGAAGACTAGATTCTTATGCACATACGTGGTGCCTAAGTTATCACACAATAGAGACGGTGGTTGTCGTAGACGAATACGTGTCTCCCGTAGCAAGTTCTGAATCCAAATAAGTTCAGCTGCAGCATGCGCTAATGCCCAATACTCAGCTTTCGTTGAAGACCGAGATATTGATTTCTCACGTGCAGACTTCTAGGAAATAATATTAGTCCCAAGGTAAATGACATAGATGAGCATCAAATTTCAACAAGTAGTTAACTGTAGAGGAGCATCACATAATATTCGCATTTGGTGTGTGAATGAGAAGAAGTATGTATATTCTGATGTATCAAAAAATGTACAGAGAAGGTATAAATAGAAGAAATACTAGCAACTCAAGACCAATTCTACAGGAGATAAAATATAACCACCTAAACTTAATCAATAAACTAAACATGTGAACAAATATTAATGCTTAATATTTAGTAGTTCATATTTGTTTGGCACACTATATTTGAAGTAAAAAACATAATTAAGATTTTTTAATAAAAAACAATAAGATATATTTACTTACCGAACATGTAATCCATTGTGGTTGACGACTTGGTTTCATTCCATTTAACATGCTTGTTGTCTTCACAAACCTATATAAGACATGCTATCACTTGAGCAACTGACTTATCAATTTGCACAGATTCTATGGGCGTTAAGTCAACATTATGAGCATTATGCACTGGGTCCCTGACCACAGTGCCCTGATCAACAGCAGCAGCCTCAGATGGTACATTCTCAATCGGTTCCTGACTACTGACCACGTCTCGAACCTCCTCTGCTGTGCTGTCCATCTCTCGAACCATCTCTCGTGGTTCCTCAACATCAACTTGCACTGGATCACTGATCCCAGTGCCTTCAATTCAATCTCTCGAGCCTCCTCTCGAGACATACCAACAGATTCATTTTCATCATTAGCACCAGCATCCAAATTCAAGTCAACAACAATCTCACCAGATATGGACCTGGTAGGGGGCACTCTCTCAACCTCAGCGGCCAGTGTAGCCTGAGGTTCCCCCTGGGCCTGTGCCCTGTCCTCAAATGGAACAGAAATAACGGATGGTGCTACCTCTCGAGGCTCAGAAACAGACTTAGCCTTCTTGGTTCTAACTTTAGCAGCAGGGCTGGCTTTCCTTTTGCCAGTAGTCTTTTTGAAAGCCACATTAAGTCAGATTCCTCATCGACAGATTGGGCCTTCCTCTTGCCCTTTCCTTTAGGCTTTGAGGGAGAATGTGCAACCTTTACACCCTTAGATTTTGGGGCTTGAGACCTCGTCCTACCCATGTAGGTATTTCGATGGATCTCCTTCCCTTCCCTCAGTTTAAACCCCTTTAAGCTTAAGAGAAATTAAACGAGAAAGCCAAAACCAACCTTTGGAGAGATAGATTGGTTGATATTCAAGACTGATCCTTGGACTTGTTGTTTTAGAGAGTTGAAGATGATTTGAGCCCAGTCCATTTGCACTCTGTTCCAGATGGCGTGGATGAGTTTGAGAATGTCTAGAATGATCTCGTCTGTCCCGGAGGCCTTGCTGATGATGAATTTCATGACTAGGTCAGCTGCTATTGCAAACCTCTCCTTTAGGTGAAACTTTCGTAGAGCAGAGGTTGCACTGGCTGGTGCATTCTCCAATCAGATTTTATCCCAAAAGGCTTGTTTGTCCAGATTGTAGTCCGATAGGTTGGTGATTGCCTTTTCTGGTGTGGCAAAGTCAAATGCAACTCTTATGTCACCCATCACCAAGGTCACTTCGGTCTGTTGAAGACGACTCACAATTTTATCCTTTGTGACTTTGGCATTTGCGAACCATTCAGTGAAGTCGAGGGCATGAGTGGTCTGATAGTCATGCGTCATGTACTTCATCAGTCCCGCTTTCTCAAACTTTTTGAGAACCTTCGTCGTCTGCTTTGGGTTCGTCGAGTGAGCAATGAAGCCGTCTTTGTCAAGGATGCTCCCAGCTTTGACTTGCTTGATGAGAGACCTTATGTGTTGAAGCTCCTTCTGGTATGCGTCGGAGGGTTGAGATGATGAGGAGGATGATGATCCTAACGACGCCATTGATGAATGCTTTGAGGTTTGGAGGGAGTGTGTACAGTTTAGAATTTGGGAGATTTGGGTATACGGATTATAGCTTGGTAACAGGTAAAGACGACAGGTTATGGCTTTTATAGGCTGTGGTTTTGGGTCGGATAGATGGGTAGGGTTATGAACTTGACCCGATAGGTGATCCCAGTTGATTTAAAAAGAATGAAAGGTCAGAAATACCCTTTTATAACAGTTATGAAAAGGTCATATAGTAAGGGTATTTTTGGTAAATCAAGGGACGGTTTGGGACTCGAGAGGGTTGTAATATAATAAGTGAATATTTATGAGCATGCTCCCACTAATCAAGATAGTGTCCCTAAAAATAGGAAAACCGTCAGTAACCGAAGACCACGTGGCTAAAATTTATCTCCAAATTAGCCGTTTCCACAGATAGTTGTTGGGACCCTTACTTTCACCTCTCGAAGGTGAACTTTCTTCCATGTGAGTTTAAGGATCTTCCCCCTGAGTGATTGATCCCTAAACCTCCTTATTCCTCCTATCTTGAGCTGTTATTCATGAAAGGCATGTGGTTAAGAATCTTCCCCCTGAGTGATTGATCCCTAACCCTTCTTATTCCTCCATACAACCATGAGTTGTTTATCATAAAGAGTCAGTCTCTTATCTTTCGAAGTGATCTCTCGAACTACCCTTCTTTGAGACATAACTATGTTTGGTATCAACTAACTTTTGTATCTCTCGAATGACCTTCCGAACACAGATTGCGGTAAAGAACAAGATTGATTCATGCAAAAGATATCACTTAGAACATTTCCATAAGTTCATTTAGTGATTTCCAGATACATTACATATGAACCAATATATTATTTGATTCCCTAAAGGCTTTTGTTAAGGCTTTAGTAGCCATCTAGGTTTCAAACGTTAAAGAAGGAACTAGCCATCTAAGATCCTATTTATTCTGGTTACAGAACTAGAAGTGGCTAATTCTTCTTGTTCTTCTCTCACTCTTCACTGCTGCATTCCTCACTAGCTCTTTTTCCAGAATGGGCAGCTATGGGAGGGCCACTCATGCGAGATTCTTCTCCTGATTCCAGTGTCCCATCTTTGAGGATTTCCTCACATTTGGGGATCCATTCACCTTTGATGGGAATAGGACACTTGCTTGGATTATCAGGAAGCTCCGCAATTTTTTCATCCTTCAACAACTCTGGATAGTTTTCTCCTTGAAAGTCCTTGGACTTAATTGCTGACTTCTTCCCTCTATACCAGAATGGTGTATCATCTTTTCCTTTATTTTTCTCCATGAAGCAACTGAGATTAGATTGATGATATAAACTGAGGAAGAAGCACTCTTTTATAGCAAAACTTAGATACTGTTGGAGTCACGGGATGCTACATGAATGACCATTCAATGCTGTGTAACTCCAAGGCTGCCATAAAGTTGATGTAACCGCCCCTCACAAGCGAAACAATTCATGGCACTAAATACAAGGAGATAAGATTTGACCATTCAACCCAATTCTATCATTCCCAATTCTAACCTTAGTTGAGAAAACCGATTTTCACATAAAGCTTTTGTGAAAATATCTGCTAGTTGCTCCTCCGTTGCAACATATTCCAATATTATATCCTTTTTCTCAACATGGTCTCGGATGAAGTGATACTTGATATCAATATGTTTCGTCCTTGAGTGTAGCACTGGATTTTGAGTGATAGCTATGGCACTCGTGTTGTCACACATAATCTTAAATTCCTTACACTCAACACCATAATCTAGTAATTGTTGCTTCATCCATAAAATCTGAGCACAGCAATTTCCAGCCGCTACATATTCTGCCTCAGCGGTACTTGTAGTTATTGAATGTTGTTTCTTGCTAAACCATGAGACAAGTCTCCCACCTAGAAACTGACATGTCCCAGATGTGCTCTTTCGATCAATTTTGCAACCGGCAAAGTCCGCATCTAAATAACCCGTAAGTTCGAAAGATCCACCTCTCGAATACCAAAGTCCAACACTTTGCGTACCCTTGAGATATCTTAGAATCTTTTTAGATGCATTAAGATGACTTTCCTTAGGACTTGCCTAAAATCTAGCACATACACCTACTGCAAAGGATATATCTGGTCTACTTGCAGTTAAATAAAGAAGAGATCCGATGATACCTCGATACGTAGTCTGATCGACCTCTCGACCTTCACTATCAACGTCGATACGTAGAGAGTTTCCCATAGGCACTTTGACTGATGACTTCCCTTCTATATTGTATTTCCTGAGCATATCCTTGGTGTATTTCTCCTGGTTGATGAAAATACCTTCCTTAAGCTGCTTAACTTGTAAACCCAAGAAGTAATTGAGCTCTCCCATCATGCTCATCTCGAACTTCCCTTTCATCAAACTGGAGAACCTCTCGCACAAGTCTGGATTGGTGCTTCCAAAAATGATATCATCCACATAGATTTGCACCAATAAGATACCAAAAATGATATCATCCACATAGATTTGCACCAATAAGATATGATCCCCATCCTTATCCACATAGATTTGCACCAATAAGATATGATCCCCATCCTTAACCACATAGATTTGCACCAATAAGATATGATCCCCATCCTTAATTCCATAGATTTGCACCAATAAGATATGATCCCCATCCTTAATTCTAAACAATGTTTTGTCCACTAGGCCTTTGGTGAACCCACACTGAAGTAGAAAAGAATATAAGGTATCATACCACGCTCTCGGAGCTTGCTTTAAGCCGTAGAGTGCCTTCTTCAACTTGTATACTTTGTCAGCTCCCACGTCCTTCAAGAAACCCGGAGGTTGTTCAACGTACACCTCTTCTTCAAGAAGTCCGTTCAGAAAAGCGCTCTTGACATCTATTTGATACACTTTGAAGTCTTTGAAGGCGGCATATGTGAGAAAGATGCGAATAGCCTCGAGGCGTGCCACTGGAGCGAAGGTTTCATCAAAATCTATTCCTTCCTCTTGGCAGTATCCTTTAGCAACAAGTCTGGCCTTGTTCCTAACAATGACTCCATCCTCATTCATCTTGTTCCTGAAGACCCACTTTGTTCCAATGACGTTCTGATGATGAGGTCTTAGAACTAGTTCCCATACTTCGTTCCTTTCAAACTGATGAAGTTCCTCCTGCATGGCTTGCACCCAATCTGGATTACTTAGAGCCTCATCAATCATCTTAGGCTCTATTTGAGATAGAAAGCAAGCAATCATGCTTTCTCTGTATGCTGATCTTGTCCGAACTTTGTCACGTACATCTCCGATTACTTGATCAGCGGGGTGACTTCTTAGCCATCTTAGATCAGGTTGTGGTTCCTCAGTTGATTCCTCGGTTGAGGTTGAGATGTGGGAGGTTCATCTAAAATCTGAATTGGATCAACTGGTTGAGGATCACTCTTTTTCACGACTCTTCATCATCTGATTCTGAATGAAGTTCTGCGACGTCTCGAACTGTCGACTGCTTCCTATTGAGAGGTAAATCTGATCTGTCGAATATTTCTGGCTGAGTTTCTCCAGAGTTTTCAGCCGTTTCTTCTGGCTTTGATGGTTGATCTACTGATGCTTTATCATCAAAGGAAACGTGTATGGATTCTTCAACCACCAATCTCCGCTTGTTGAAGACTCTGAACGCCTTGCTTGTCGATGAGTATCCCAGAAATACTCCATCGTCTGCCTTCTCGTCAAAGGCTCTTAGATGAGTCTTTCCATTATTGCGGACATAGCATTTACACCCGAATGTGTGAAAGTAGCTTACATTCGGTTTTCTTCCGTGCCACAACTCATACGGAGTCTTTCCAGCTCCTTTCACGATCAAGGACCGATTTTGGGTGTAGCATGCTGTGTTGACTGCTTCTGCCCAAAATCCTTGTGGTATGTTGGCTTGTGAAAGCATGGTCCTTGCAGCTACCTTGAGAGTTTTGTTCCTCCTTTCAGCAACGCCATTTTGTTGAGGTGTTCGAGCAGCTGACAACTGATGATGGATCCCGTTCTCGTTGCAGTAGCTCTCGATAACTTGATTAATGAACTCTCCTCCTTGATCTGACCGAATCTTGAGTATCGAGACATCCTTCTCCACTTAAACTTGCCTTAGAAGATTTGGTAAGGCAACTTTTGTCTCGCTTTTCTTGGTTAAGAACACGGTCAAGGTGAATCTTGTGTAGTCATCTACTACCACAAGAGTGTATTTCCTTCCTCTCATGCTGGGTGGATCTACTGGTCCAAATAAGTCCATATGGAGAAGACTTAAGGGTCTAGTAGATGACGTCTCGGCTTTGGTTTTGAAAGAGGATTTGATCTGTTTGCAACGTTGACATGCTTCGCAAATTTTGTCCTTTCGAAACGTTACTTTGGGCAGTCCTTCCACCAGGTTCCTCTTAGTAAGCTTGTTGATGGTTTTGAAGTTTAGGTGACTAAGCTTACTATGCCAATCCCAGCATAAGTCTTCTTTGCTCCTTGCTAGCATACATAGGGATGGTTTGGCAGATCTCCAATCCACTATGTACATGTTTCCTTTCCTTGCTGCTTCCAAGACGACTTCGAGAGATTCCCCTTGTATAATCCGGCATTTGCTTTTGGTGAAGATAACTTTGTAGCCCTTGTCACAGAATTGGCTTGTGCTTAGGAGGTTGAACTTGAGCCCTTCAACATAGGATACCTCCTTGATCACCAATTCATTCTTATGGATCTCACCAACAGCCTTCGTGCGTCCTTTCTTCTCGTTGTCGCCAAATGTCACCAGGGGACCTTCGATAGGATGGATGTTCTCTAGTAATGTAAGATTTCCCGTCATATGTCTCGAACATCCACTGTCAATGAACCATACGTCCCTGGTGTCCTGCAAGGAAATCAAGCAGATTTAGGTACCCAAACTTTGGGTCCTGGTTGGTTAGTGAGTTTAGGCATCCATTTATACCTTGGGCCCATTACTCTAGGCCTAGGTGCAATGTAGCCATTGTACGTTTGATAATCAAAAGGAATGCTAGCAAAGACTCTGGGCCTTTTAGGTGCATAGATCAGTTTCGGTTGAGGCCTGACCTCGAATTTACGCACCATGCCCTTCATTGCCTGTTTGGTCACGTGGTATCGTTGGAACTGAGGTTTCTTCCACAGTTCATGTTCTTGTGACCAGTCCTCATCGGATAGGTAGTGTCTGCCTTCCCACATCCGTGAGTTCCTGACTCTATGGATCTCAGACCTTCCATATTTGTCTTGAGGCGCATTATATGGAGTGTAGCTTTTCTTGTACTTGGAATGGCTTTGCGAGAGGTGATTAGTTGATCTCTCGATGTGATTTACCCGGCCATTCTTCGTAGCTTTCCTATACTTTCCATTACTGGTGTATAGGGACGGTTTGTGAATAGCTACTCTGGTCTTTTCGGTTGGTCCTTTATGACCCTTATTCGATTTATGTCGAGATCCTTCATTATTTGAAGTCCCCAAATCGTTGGTCTGCTTATCTCTCGAGAGATAGTTTTGACGGAACCCGAGTCGTTCGAGAAGTTCTGAATTATCTTTCGAGACGTTCTTAAGCATCTCTCGTTCGGCAATTAGCTTGCTGTTTTCTTCCATTACTTTAGCATGAGTGTTGTTAGCGATATTGAGATCCCTTCTAAGCAATTCCATGGTCTCGAAGGGGTCCTCATCGCTTATAAAAGAAGAACAACGAGAGGTAGAAGTAGAGCAGCGAGATGTAGAAGTGGAGGTTACCTCATTGTCAATTGCCATTAAGCATTGATCCTCCTCTTCTGTAGTGTATAGGCAGATGAGCCCCCTCTCATCCTTTGAGCTGCTGGTATCTTCACTTGAGCTCGATGTCTCGGACTCCTCGGCTACCTTCTCGAGTTCCTCAGCAACAAGCGCCTTCCTGTGCGAATGTGTCTTTGATGCTCCTGTGAAGCTACCTTGTGTTGGATTCTCCCTGGATTCCTCTAGTCTCTTGGGATCCTTGCCTTCTTGGCCTTGATACTTGCTTACTGGAGGGTAAGGACATTCGACCTTGAAACGTCCCGGTCTTCTACAGTTGTAGCATAGACCCTGGTTTTCCTCCTCCGTCCTTCTGGATAGATATCTCTCATTTTTCCTTCTTGAGGAGGAAGGTGAACTTGTATTGCTCTCCGGTGTCTTCTTCTTCATGAACTTCCTGAACTTCCTTAAGAAAAGAGCAAACTGTTCGTCAGACATAAGATTCATAGGATTAGGGTCTGACCTTGAGGATGAGGATGGTTGATCAGCAACAAGTGCAACGTTCCGTCGGTCCACTACGTCCTCATCTCTCGGGAACATCTCGAATTCGAAGGCTTTGAGATCTCTGAAGAGTTGGTCGGTTGTGGTATTCTTTAGATCTCTGTGATCTCGCATTGTGGTCACCTTCATTTCCCACTCCTTGGTAAGGCCTCGTAGGACCTTCAGGTTCAGCTCTTTCTGTGAGATCTCCTTCTTGAGATCGCTAATCTCGGTTGAGAGCTTCATGAACCGGGATTCCATGCTGTCGATGCTCTCTCCTGACTTCATCTTGAAGTCCTCGAACTTGTTCATCGCCACGGTGAGCTTGTTCTCCTTTTCCTGTTCGTCACCTTCACCAATTAACATCAAGGTATCACATACCTCTTTCGCTGTGTTGCACTTCCTTACTCTGGGGAAGATGGTTTCATCTATTGCTCTGAAAAGAATGTTCTTGGCAATGTTGTCAAGGTTGTTTCTCTTCCTATCATCACTTGTCCATTCTTCCTTAGGTTTTGGAACGTACTTTGGTGTGTCTTTGGTTTGTTCTGCAGCAGTATTGACCATTAGGATTTTGACTGGTCCAGATGTTATAACTTCGGTCATCTCGTCATGGAGGGCTGATAAGTACGCAAGCATGCGTGTTTTCCAATTATCGAACCTGCTAAGATAAAAAAGGAGATGTCTCGACAACATGCTATCCATATTGAAAATTTATATCGTGCTTTGAAAACTTTTGAAATATTTTCAAAGAAAGATCTCTAGGCAATATAAACAAAGGTTTATATAGATTAGAGAACTTGCTCTGATACCAAGTGTTGGTCCCGAGGGGATGGGGTACAAGTCTAGAGGGGGGGGGGGGGAATAGACTTTTATAAGATTTTGCAAATCTTTTCGACCTCTCATGTGTATTGAACTTAGGATGTTTAAGTCCAACACCTCACAAGATGAAGACAAAGTTTTATGCGCAGCGGAAAAGTTATCTCCTTTTTAATTTAGCACGAGTTTGAGTTAGTTCGAGAGGTGTGATTATATGCAGTGCAGTTCGAGAGATAGGTTAGTGAGAGATAAAATCAGAAAGTAAATGTGAGAGAGATTTTTAAGTGGTTCGGCCAACCCGCCTACGTCCACTCTTCTTCTAGAAACTCCCTAGAAGGATTGCACTAAAACTTCCCTTTTTAGTACAATAGCGAGCGCTTGAGCTTTGATCACGAAGCCCGCCTCAAGCATCAGGTTTTTCGCCCCGCTTCTTGTTACTTCACCTATCGAGCACTTGAGCTTTGATCACCAAGCCCGCCTCAAGCCTCAGGATCTTCACAAGACAGCCTCCAGGTTACTCCGCCTCTTCTTGCCTTCTCTAAGACAAGGATGTTCCGGTTGTCACAGGTTGTGTAACAATCTCCAATCTGATCAAAAGCTATCGTTGGATAATCTTCTTTGTTAAGCAGCTTTGATCACCTTCTAGATGTATATGAGTTGTAGCTATGTTACTCTCTCAAAGCACTTAGATGTGTTTTCTCGCACTTGAATATCAAAATGATATTCCAGATTTAGCACTTGTACTTGATCGTTTAAATCAGACACCTCGTTCTCAGTATGCTTGTTCGTTTTTTGTTCAAAAGCTCTTTCTTCTTTTGTGTCTTCATGTGCTTATATATGAGAGTATGGAATAATTCCGTTGGAGGGAAAATTATTCCGTTTGAAATCTGGTTCCCATGCCGATTATGGGACTTGCACAATTTCAGCATGTTTCATGGAGTGGTGGTCTTGTAACGTGAGCCTTTTGTCTTGTAGTGAATATCCCATATTCCACTATCTTGAGTCCATGCTCCACTTTCTTCTTTTGGCAAAAGTTACCCTTTTTATATTCCCACTGATCCTCGTTTTAGGGAATAAGACCGACCGAGGATTGGTGCACCTATTGACCGTTTGTGGTGGAAGTCTGACGTGCTATCCACTTCCAGCTGTTTCGTGTTCTTATGCTCAGCACCTCCTTAATATTTTTATCTCCATTATATTCTTCTTCTCCAAACTTAGATTACTCCTTTCTTTGAGTATTGATCGTATTTCAGTCCTTGGAGAAGAACCTATCGAGATCAAGGTTGATGTCTCGATCCGATGTCTCGAACAGATCTGATGTCTCGAGACTTAGTTGATGTCTCGCAGACCCTTATTCCTCCAATGATGACTCGTGTCTTCTTCTGATCTATCTAATGAAAACTTACATCACGAAACTTCTAAGGTGTTCATCCAAGTTTACTTTGAGCTTAAATATTTTCCGAGTTGAGCTCAATTACCCGGTTGTATTTTCCCTCTTAGTTTACTTGTCGAACTTACACATTTTACCTATAATGAGACCAAGGGGATTGAACTTTACAGTTGGTATCATCAAAACCTATTACAAAATGTTCCTAACAGATAAAGCTTCAAGAGGTAATCCTCCATGTTACACTAAAACCTATTTTCACTCTTGAGTATATGTATATGATTTGGTGTTGTGGAATCATGTGGAATATCTTTGGTTTTAGCCTTTGATTTGTTGGATTGTTGAGCCTATATTGTGGATCTATGGATTGTGTTCATTATCCTTCAATCTTGATGTGTATGAGTATTTATTGTTATAGATTTCATGCTTTATTTGGCTTCTGAACATGTAATATGATGATATTCTGGGTACTGGAATGAGTTATCGTGTATTATGTTCTGGGTCTGGAATTCGGTGTACTGGGGTTGCACTTGCGGTGCATTCTGGCGGTATAATGTGTTCCGCCAGGGGTTTCCGTAAGTGTACTAGCGGTGGAGTGTGGCGGAAGGTGTGGATCCGCCTGTTGGTTCCGCCTCTTCTCGCGAAAGAGTGCGGCGGACCGCTGGGTTCCGCCAGTTGGTTTCGTCTGTGGGTGTGGAGTGGATCGGCGGTCTGGTGTGTTCCGCCAGGTCATTGCTTCAGTTCATTTCCTAGTTTTGTTCCAGTGATTGTTTTGTGGTCTATTGACGCTGTTGTTTCAGCTTTGATTCTGGAATATATTCTGAATGTGTTGTTGAGTATATTACCTTGTCTATTGAGTATTGATTCATAGTTGTTGGTCATTATCTTGGATTATTGATGGAGTATTGTTGGTTTATTCTTTGGTTATTGTTCTGAGCATGTCCTGTGTCCATGTTCTGAATCTGAGTACTGTTGGTATGAGTATTTCCTCTGGGAATGAATCTAAGTTGGATGTGTTGAGACCTTGAGTCCTTGTGACTTGTGAGTAACTCATTGGCTTCTCGAGTCTTGTGAACTCTTTGGGAAGTGGTTAATCGAGATATTGCTCGACTTGTATCTGTTGTTATAAGAGGAATTGTGTGGGCTTCGTGCCTCTGTGGTTGGGCTTTACGCCTCTGTGGTAATAGGCACCATGTGCCTCTGTGGTAATGGGCTTTTGTGCTTCTGTGGTTGGACATTGTGCCTTTGTGGTAATGGGCTTTTATGCCTCTGTGGTTGGACTTTATGCCTCTGTGTTGTGACAATGGTGTGATGGTTTGGTATTATGGTTTGGTGGTTGTGGTTTGGACCTTATCCTATGTATCTTGGTTTGGGGTCACTCTAAGGGAGTGATGTGAGGTTGGTAATTGATTGGCTTCACTTTAGTCATTCAGTTGAGGTTGCGTTTGGTTGAGTATCTGATTATGGAATTGTTGTATTGTGGATTTATCCTTTGTTATTGTATTCATTGGAAGTGTTATTGGTTTGTGATTCATTTAGCTTGTTGTTGTTGAGTCATCTGGTTTTTAAACAAATGACAGTCTCGTTGGCGTATATATTCTATATGCAATGCGTGTGTAAATCTATTTACAACCTATGCTATACTACTGTATTTCTCACGAGTGTGAGTGGTGGATTGCTTAGCATTTCTTTGCTAATATTCCTAACTTTTTTCCAGGTATGGAGTAGATTGAGTCGTGAGAGCGCTAGCAGTAGACCTACTTCCCCTTATGACTAGCTTAGTGGTTTGTTAGTTTACTTAGACATTTCAGGCGTGCGCACCTTAGACTCTGGATATGTATTGACTTATTTGGTTTATATTTACTTTTGAGGATTGATGAGTAGATTGTGGATTTTTGCCTTAGCATCTAGGTGCGGGTTTACCTAGATGTGGCGTGACACCCTCTGAGTATTAGTATTGCTTCCGCTTTTATATAATTGGGTTCTGAGATTTGCTAGCTTCTATATTAAGTTTCTTGCCTATCTGAGCGTGAAAATTTAGGGGTGTTACACTGCATTTCTACCATGAACAAGTTGATGATAACATGTATTATCTTCACATATGGGGCATGCCTTATGTCTTTTGACGCTATATCCAGACATGTTTTCATAAACTGGAAAGTCATTGATTGTGCAGAAAAGCATTGCATGCAACTTAAAACTCTCTTTTCGGTATGCGTCAAACACTAACACACCTTCATCTCATAATTTCTTCAAGTCCTCAATAAAAGGCGCCAAAAAGATATCTATATCATTCCATGTTTGTTTTAGCCCAGAAATCAGCAAGCACGATAATATATATTTGCGCTTCATACACAACCAAGGAGGTAGATTACAAGTTACCAACATAACTGGCCACGAGCTATGTTTGCTACTTAGGTTCCCGTGAGGGTTCATACCATCAGTAAAAAGTCCAAATCTAAGATTTCTCGACTCGTGGCCAAATTTAGGAAATGCATTATCAAATATTGTCCATTGACGAGAATTAGCCGGGTCCCGAAGCTTGCATAAAAAGTTTTTGATCTACATGCCATGTTAAGTTCTTTGCGTCGCTTGGATTTGCAAACATACGCTTAAATCTTGGAATAATTGGGAGATACCACAGAACTTTAGCTGGTGTACCATTCAAAGTTACCTTATCATCAATATTCTATCTTGTTTTGTAACGAGACGCCCCGCATATTAGACATGCGTGCAATTCTTTATAAGTATTCCTAAACAATATGCAATCATTTGGGCAAGCATGTATCTGTTTATAACCCATATCCATGGGACACAAAATCTTTTTTGCATCATATGTACTCTTCAGAAGTTCATTACCGTGTGGAAGCATATCCGATCCTTTAATATTTCAAGCAAGGCAGTAAAATTCTTATCGCTCCACCCATTATATTCCCAGCTTTCAAATTGAATAATTTTTATACAACAGATAATTAAGTATATATATTACACCCCGGCCACAAAGGTTGTATTGAATCATTCAATAATCCATTCAACTCATTTGATCGATTGGTGAACTCTTCTCCAACATCACGAAACATTTCATCCAACTAATCTTCAAACTCATCATATTCATTTGTTTCATTGTCAACATACATGTTAGAGATGTAGCCTGTAACACCCTCGATTTTCTAACATTTGAGCCTAGTATGAATATAACACTTGCAACAAAATCCAAAGCCAACATTGGGAAATGTTACCGCCACAATTACCCAGTCCCGGGTAATTGCTAAGGCTAAAACTTCCAAATAACATTCGCATGCTTATATAAAGGTAAATAAAGGATTCTATAAGCCAGATATCTAAACATCAAACCATTCATCAATACTAAACAATCTAAATGTTAACTTTAATAGAATCTATTCAAGTCTATAATCATAGGTCACCTTATTATTAAACAATATCAATCTCAAAAGCTACTAACTAAGATCAAACTAAAACAATAAATACTATCAAGACGGAAGCCTCTAATCATACTCTCATAATGCATTAATCCAAACCTGAAATGGGTTAATAAAACAAGTAGAAAACAACTCGTTAGCATAAATGCCAAGTATAAACCACTCCACCCTGTAAAATAGTTTATACACATATAGATTGAAAAATAAGTAGATTTGATACACATAAGCACATTATGCATCATCAAGTAGCATATAGAATCATAGATATATAATAGTAGATAACATACTTAATGCAGAGGTATATATATATATATATATATATATATACACACGTTTATAAGGTAATTAATTCATGCTCACATGCTTATGAATGTAAGTAGAAAAAGAGTTTAATACTTGAGTGAAGAAGAATTTAATGACTTGAAAAGACTAGTAAATCGTAATAAAATCATTTTTACCACCAAGGTAAGTAAAAAATATTCTTATATCATAATAGCATTTCCAACATAATAAATATCAAAAGTAAAGTACGGCTTGTAGTCAAAGTATAAGTAAACTTTCACAAAACTTCCT
The DNA here is from genome assembly GCF_003576645.1 of Ipomoea triloba. Lineage (NCBI taxonomy): Eukaryota > Viridiplantae > Streptophyta > Magnoliopsida > Solanales > Convolvulaceae > Ipomoea > Ipomoea triloba. The sequence goes on along the minus strand of NC_044926.1, from coordinate 12,334,287 downwards.
TTTGGGGATCAACAAACAAAAATAAAAATTTTTATAATAATATGGGAGTAATATTTTCGTCATAGCCATCATCATCATAATCATAGATGAAGGGAGGACGAGGTCACCACCATGTGTATGACCCCTACGGGGACTGTATCCCGAAGTCTTCCCCCCTTATCTCATCATATCTCATCAATCACATGTGGAATCAGGACCGCTACCTTAAGTGTGCACACCCCTTAACTGGGATTCCAAGCCCAACGAGTAATATCTCAATCCCTAAAGTAAACCCAGGATTTTTCTACAAAGCCACTTGTCATATAATCCGAAAATTTTCTACCGAATTTCATATCATCATATCATTTCATCATCTCTCCCGAAAGGATCAACCATCTAGTCGGGTCCTCCCAAATTATATAGTTTTCTTAGATCCCTTATAAAATAGTGGTGGTATAATCTTTATAGACTTTTCTTCATAATAGTTTCGAAAATAGTGAATAAGTATCATATATAACTTTATATATGCATGTATATCAAAAATAGGGTATAGATATAGATTAAAAAGAGTTAATATGCAATAATGTGAAAGAATGCATTTATTTATTTATATGGGCTTTCAAAATAGATAAGTAATCATTTATATACAATATAGGTTGGTTTGGTAAATGTAGATGTATACATGCGGTTGCAGATAAATGAACAACATTAGCTCTATAAACATTCCTATTCATCATGCTTTAACATTCTACTTTAATAAAAAAAAAAAATAGGATATCCATCATTCACTTCTCCTCTCATAAACCGCATAATTCATCTCTTAATCTCATTTTCACAACAAATAGGAATATCAATCTTTATTTTAGAAAAATAGGCGTATACAGTTAACACATTTCATTTCAAAAAAACAAATCAGATCAAACACGTAGTGACCGGACCCAATAGGCAAGGGGGAAAGCCCCGAACCAACTGAGCCCATGGTACCCCGCGAGATCGGCAGCAGGACAGCCAAGCCCGCCGCTAAGACCCCGTGGGGCTGTAGCCATGTGTGGAAAGACATAAAGCCCTGCCACACTTGGCCTGCCACTACACGCAAGGCGTGCCCGCAGGCTCTTGCGGCCTGTAGGTGCCCTGCCCCTTTTCGCAGGGCTTGCTCGCAGGCCCCTGAGGCTTGTGGATACCCCCATGAGACTGGCAGAGAAGAGGTAATAGCCTCTTTTCGCCTCGTCTTCCCCATTCTCCACTTGCAAATATCCATTTTCATACCTTTACACACCTCCAATACCTCAACAACAACATTAAATATTAAAGCATCAACCCCACATCAAAATAAACACAAAACACATCACATTCATCATATATGAACCATAAACTAACGAATGCAGCATATCATCATACAATACAAATTTCATAGAGGTAAATACTAGGTTTGGGAGTCATGGGGTATACCTCAAAGCTAGCCTCAACCTCAAAAGTCTTTCATTGCTAATCCTCAAGTTAGATCTTCCCTTTCACCACTTCATTAAGACCCCAAAACCAAACAAACCAAGAAATACCAACAATAACATCAAACACATGCACATATAATACATACTCAGGGAATAAGAGAGAGAAGATGATGGTGAGGAAAATGCAGAGATGAAGAGGAAGATATTATCTTACAATGTTTTGCCTCCTAGCTAGCTTAGTATTTCTCCTGGAGAGTAGAAATGAGAAATGATGGAGTGTGGAGGGGTTGGGAGGTAATGAATGGAATAGTGCATATTTATACCTAAGGCACAAAGTCCCTAGGTCTTGAACCAATAAGACGAATGGCAAAATGAGAATTTATGCTTAGCTCTTGGGTTGGGATTTTATGATCCAAGTTGAGTCAAATATAGATAATGTAGCAATGTATTAAGTGTAGAATCAAGATAGGTTCTTATTTTGAAATAAAACTTGGCTATCAAGTTCACAGGTTCGTCTCAGATAGACTTTTGGGTTAAAGTTTTGATTCATAAATATTTTATTCAAATAGGACTTTTGAAACCAAAAATTATATAAGTGTTTAGTAATAAAGGGTTTAAAATACTTTATCTATAAGCTCATTAGGCAAAATGACATATCTATTTTGAATAATTGAGATTAATCCCATTACAAATTAAATCGTCAAGATTAGATCATCAAATATGTTGTCTTCACTTATCCTTTTCTATGGTTTGCTCCATTTACATGGGTAGGAATTGAACCCCGATCTCATGCTTAAGGGATGAGGTGTTGAACCACCACACGAACCATGTTGGTTAATTACAACACCTTTTACAATGACACAAGGACCTCTCATTATTATTCAGGAGGTTATTCTTTGCAAAGTTTAAGAATTTTCTAACCCCGTCTTCGTATTTCTTACTAATTCGAGGAGCATTCATCCAACTTTTATCGATCACAAGTCAATTTAAATTAATATTAACCCTAACTAAACTTAAGTGAACACTAATTCAACAAATTTCTATATTAATAATAAACAAAAATAATTTAAAACATAAACCACGGTGTGGCTAATCACCAGATGTACAAGAAAAAGTCGAAAACATAAATAAACATAGACCACGGTGTTGCCAATCACCGGATGCACAAGGGAAAGTCGAAAGTTTGTAGGAAAATAAATAGAAAAATATATTACCTCACTAAAGAGTTGTCCATGTCGATAAACAAACCTCGAATCTAACTTTCCCACTTATAAGTTTTATTTATAAATTAATATACTAAATGGATATTAATTAATATCAATCCTAGCTATTTCAAATAATATCAAAATAATTTACAATTTAATAAAATACTAAAACACCTTAAATTTAACAATAATATTTAAAATAATCTTAATTAAAGTTGTTAATATATTTAAAATTTTAATCATATTTAAAGTTGAGTTCGAACTTGTATTTTGTATTAGAAGAAATGAGTAGCATTATGTTACTCTTAATCATATTATCATATTCTAACATATTACAATATTAGTGGTAGAATTTTAAAGACACCTAATGTATTACAAATTCTATTATGAAAGGAGAATTTATTGCTTTCCCATCTTTGTTATTCTATATATTTTCCTAATCCTCTCTATCTTTTTTCTTATTTCTTTTAAGGTGGTAACTATATAGCATTGATAGAGAAAAATCACAAATTATTTTATACGCACGAATATATAAATATATTTAGCTAACATTATAGGCTATATTAAATTAAGTCTTAAAATTTGAAATAAATTTAAAATAATTCAAAAAATAAAAACAAAAATTTCTAAAATAAATAATAATTCTTAAAATTCAAAATATAATCCTAAAATTCGAAATATAATCATAAAATTCGAAATATAACCCTAAAATTCGAAATATAATTCTAAAATTCGAAATATAATCTTAAAATTTGAATTTTATAAAAAAATGATTAAAAATATAATTAAAAATGATTTACAAATTTTTTTATTACCGTGGTGGCGTTGGGGAGACGACGGCGAGGTGTGGCGACGACGGTGGTGAGACAGCGGCAACGAAGAAGAACGACATCAATGGTGCAATCTGGGCCTGGAAAGAAGAGCAAAAAATTGAAGAAGGGAGAAGAAATTAAAGGCTTTGGTCTTGGACGATCTGAATAGTCTATATATACAGAGATACGACGTTGGTTGTTTGAATTTTTTGTTTGTTTGTTTGTTTTTTTTTAAAGTATAAATTAAGGATCCAATTGAGTATTGCGAAATAGTTCGAGATAACATTTAACCCTTATTTAATATTTATTTAAGTTTATTCTTTGAAAATTAAATTAGATAACACTAAAACTAAGTTATACAGTTACTTTCTCTCTACATATTATTGGAGTCTATATATATGATATTCAATAATCAATACATACCCATTACCGAAAGAGAAGTTCTCAAGAAAAATAATCTTATATGAGTACAATTAGCCTATTGGATAAAGTGAAGGAGAGAGACCCTCGACTATATATAACACAATACATATATATCCGTTTCTTTTGGAGTACCATTATTTATTTAAGTATTTATCAAGTATAATATTTGTAATTAAGTTATATTTTTTTATTTTTTCAAAAATAATATAATGAATGTGTGAATGTGTGATGGTCATCTCTATAGACTAGTGCCAGGAAAACGCTTAAACGCATGAGTGCATACATTACATTTTTGGGTCAAAATACATGATTTTCAAAGAAAATGTTCATAATAAAATAAACAGACATTTACGTTATTAATCAAGTTATGATTGAATATAATAGTGAGTTCCAAATCAAGTTATAGTTTTAGTTCTTTACTCTTTCTAAAATAATTGAAAAAACACGGATAAAAGTGTAACATTATGCTGCACTAAACTTGAAAATTTTTAACATGAGGATAGAAAATAGAAATGCAATTTAAAACTTGAGATTTACAAACATACATACATATACTAAATAATTATGGGAAAATGACACTTATAATAATCTCGCAATTAATTATAATAAAAGTATAAATTCAGTCCTTCAATTATTTGTAATGAAGATTTTAGTCATTTATTTATTATCATTAGTACAAAATTAGTCATTTGCGTCTGAAGTTGGAGACAATTTGTGTCTGGAGTAGCTCAGACGCATATGCCACAGACTGACAGACGCAGATTGGTTGAACAATAATATTCTGCGTCTGAAGTAAAATCAAAGTGACATATTATTTAATCTTTGAGGGATCAAATTAGCCACTTTATTAAGTACATATTGGTGGTAAAAATAGTCTCCGAGGGACCGAATTCGCCACTTCAACAATAATTGACAGACTAAATCTACACTTCAAAAAAATGAAGGACTAAATTTACAATTTGGTCATATCTAAGAGACTAAAAATGTCATTTTTTTTTCAACAATTAGATACAAAAATTACTATTTAGTAATAACTTATAGACTGAAATGTAATTCAATTCTTATAAAAAGAGGGATAGAAAAAAAGAGAGATAGAAATTAAGAAGAAGAAGAAAAAGAGTTGAAACACATTCCCCACCACCACACAGAAGAATCAACACTCCCCAAACAAGTTATTATTACCTCATGTTAGACGAATCATGAAAGATGAAAAAAACACTATACACCTCTCTTCTTTTATAAAATAATATAATCCCAAAATTAATGTTTTTCATTAAGAAATGAAGAAGAAAATATAATGACATGCTATTGCTCTCTCTATATTAAAACGCATAGTCTCCTCTTCACCAATTTCTCTTGTGACTCTTCCCCTCTACTTCAATTCCCCCACCCCTCATTCCTTTCTAATTACCATATGGAAAAATTGTTCTTCACTTTATGCCTTCACTTATTGCTAAACTTTCTATTGTTTTCTTGTAATAACGTAAATGTCATGGGTTTTATTCAACGTTGGCCAGCTGGGAGATCGACAAGGTTTTATGATTTTAAGGTTTGTTGTTTTTCTTTCTTTGATGCATTTTCTTTTTTCAAATTGCAATGATATTATCATATTTATTTTACAATAATCTTTCATTTGTACTAAACTATGATTATCTATTTATCTATACTTGTCGCACTTCACATCATATATTAATCTGATCATCATCTTTTGAAGTTTACCAAGTAACGTACAATTAAAAAAAATCTACATAATAAATAGTTTAGAACATTCACAAAGATTAAACAATCAACTCTCATACCATTTGATGAGAGATATTGAAGCAAAGTCAATAGACTTATACGCTTATCAACTCTTTTATGTTGTGCTTAGAGAAAATGGGGTTGGAATGGTTGGAGCCATTGCTCTTCTCCTACTGCTCTCTAGACACACATTTGCTAATGTGGCAATTTGGGTGGTCTCTAATGCAACTTTGGTCTCTATATATACACTAATTATACCAATTATTGGTTTGTTTATAGCTAATTAATGGGACTATTGTATTCTTTTAGGTTCAAACAAAGAGGATTACAAAGCTTTGTAGCGTTAAAGACATTGTGACGATTAACAAAATGTACCCCGGACCAGTTGTTTATGCTCAGGAAGACGATCAAGTTATTGTTAGAGTCACAAATGATTCACCATACAATGTCACAATACACTGGTATTAGTAGTAGTATATTTTTTTTATTTATATACTTGGCTAAACATTTATCATTATCAACAGTTTGTTCTTCAAAATTTAGACATAAGTTATTTAAAAGGAATATAAGTAGTATAATATTTTTCATTTCTATCTTTAAAACTATTAATTCATATAAAATGAGAAAAATGATGTGATATGATATTAATGAGCTCAAAAAAATGGCACGGGATGATGCATAGGTTGGACCTAAGTTGAATTTGATCAATTTTTGTTGTTATTGTTGTATGTTAATTAACATGAGTGTAATTATATTTTTAGGCACGGAATTCGACAAAAACTTTCATGTTGGTTTGATGGACCTTCCTACATAACGCAATGCCCTATTCAAGCAGGACACACATTTACGTATAAATTTACACTCGTACAACAAAAGGGAACATTTTTCTGGCACGCTCATGTTTCGTGGCTTCGTGCCACCGTCCATGGTGCCATTATCGTGTATCCTAAACCAGGTGTTCCTTACCCTTTTCCATACCCTTACGAGGAGCATACCATTATTTTAGGTATGTACTCCCATTGTTTGTCATTCTAACGCATTTATATGGAGTGTTTGGTAATAGTTGTTAGTTGATTGAGTTAGTGGGTTTGATTAGCTGCTAGCGTTACTTGATTGTAGAAAGATAGTTGGTAAATTAGTTGTTAGCTGATAGCTGATTACATACAAAATGACATTCTCAAAAAGCTGATTGAAAAAACTACTTTGAGCAACTATTTGAATTTTAGGCCTTGTTTGGTAAATGGCTGTTGGCTGATTGAGTTGGTTGTTTGGGTTAGAAGGCATGATTTGTTGATAACATTGGCTGATTGTAGAAAGTTGTTTGATAAATTAGCTGTTAGCTGATAGCTGTTTGGTATAATTTCTTTTCTCAAAAAGCTAATTGAAAAGGCTGCTTTGAGTAGCCTTTTGAATTTTAGCATTTTGGAGTTACAAAAAGCTTATTATTTACCAACTAATAGTGGTCAAATAAGCCAAAATTGGCTGATAGGCTGATTATTTACCAAACAGGGCCTTAGTGTTTTGGAACAATAAGCTGTTACAAAAAGCTAATTAATCAAATACTCATATTGATTATTTAACCAAGTCAAACAGTTAATAGTGTTTAAACAAATTAAAATTTACTTATAAACTAACTATTTTACTAAACATAACCTTATTTTAAATATTATTAATTTTCTAAAACTATGCTATCCAAGCTACTTCTTGATATATATGCTAGCATGAGGCAGTAGAGGGGTTGACAACGTTGACATATATTTTACATAAATGATAGGCTGGATGACAGATACCTTTTTCATTATTATAAGGCAAAAGTATTAAATTAATGGTTCCTACTCCATATTTGTTATGTCATCTTGGTTAATTTTTGTCATTTTGTTTCCACAAATTTATTTCAACAAGATAGACATATCATATCTTGTTGTACTCTATAATTGATTCACATTTGGGAAAAAAAAAAAAAAAAAGAAAGAAAGAAAGAGAGAGATGTAAATTTATGATTTTAAGGGGTAAAAAAATAAAACTGAACTAGTTGAATATTTCATAAGTGTGGCAACTCGATAATTGATTTAATTTGTTCGTATTTAATTGGAGACACACTATTAAATTGTTAACATGTATTAATAATTTGATTTTATGTGTATGTGTGTGAGAGAGAGACGGTCTCACGATTCTCAATATGTGAGATGGATCGAATCTTTATTTTAATGATGTCAAAGATACAATCCATTAATTAAAGATTCCAACCTTCTCATGGATTGAGACTCATGAAATGATCTCACACAAATGTTACTTATTTGCCATTAATATAATCTAATTAATTACTATAGAGATCTTAATTTGAAAACCATCCAACATATTCCTAGTCATGCATATTTATATAGTTGGCTAATACATACATATACAGGAGAATATTGGTTGCAAGATGCAACACAACTTGAGAATGCCGTTTTAGCCAGTGGGGGAGGGCCGCCACCCGCCGATTCATTCACTATCAACGGCCACCCTGGCCCCAACTATAATTGCTCTACTAATGGTAAATTTCACGTTATCTTTTTTATTTTTTATTTTCTGCAATTCTAAAGGTTTTTTACAAGGTTACTACTCGGGTTAGATCATGTGACCACCCGTTTAGAATGATAATAGAGGTGTCATCACAGTATATAGTTGTTGGCATTTTCATGTTATCATCCTTGCACTATATACACAGTACACTAATAATCATATACGAGTCCAAAAAGAGTGAGCGAGTAAGTGCAACATAATTATCATATTATAAAGGTCACAGTTTTCATTTTTACTAATAATTTTTTGATCGAACAAAGATGTGACATTATTTTTAAAATTACACTTCATGTGTAGGGATATCAATAGGTTGGGGGTGAGTCAGGAAGGGCTAAATCCATCACCCAACTTATATTATAATTTCTCCACCCACCCCACTCCCAACCTGCATTAGGTGGCTGGACTTTTTCAAAATCAACCCCCACTCCGCGTGTAGGTGTCCACTACGATTACCAATCACATATTATTTTATTAATTTTTAAAAAAAAATTAAACTACTTATACATAATAAAATAATACAAATTTAATTTGCTAGTTATATTAAAACATAAAATAATAAAAAAATTCAAATATAATAACTGAAATATTAATTTTTTTTTTAGAAAAACTAATTAGTTTAGAAATAAAATTAGTAAAAAGTTATTACAAATTGTAGAAACTTATATAATTTTTTTTTGTGAAAAGTAGAAACTTTTATAATTAACTACACAATAGTGCTTTTATTATTATTATTAGAGATCGGGTCCGATGGGATTCTAAGAGAGTTTTGTACATAAAATCTGAATTCAACTCGAAACACAATGAATATAATTTTTTAAGACCCAAGCCTCCCTAGCTCGACTCACTACTGCACCTACTTTCACCCCAAAAAAATTTAATCCATACATGATGAATTTGAATGGATATCTATAAAGGGAATTGAATTGGGAAAATACTACTTGTACTCTCAAATTTCACTCTAAACTTTTACTCGTCTCACAAAATGTTGATGTTGGACATTTTTCTTGAGACCCACCTAATAAAGATAACTAATCATTCATTATTAAGAGAGTAAAAGTGAAGGTGTAAAGCAGAACTCTTGAAATTGACATCCTTATTCACTTGGCATTATAAATATATATATATATATATATATATATATAGCATCACTCCTTGAATCTTTGCCAATGATCAACTTATTGATTTAGTAAACATAATAATGTTGCTTTCCACTGCTTGCAGATGTGTATGCAATAGACGTGGTCCCTGGGAAAACGTACATGCTAAGGCTAATCAATGCAGCCGTGAACCAAGAACACTTCTTCGGGATAGCCAATCACAACTTGACAATTGTCGAAGCCGATGCGGAATACACAAAGCCCTTCACCACGGGCCGGGTCATGCTCGGGCCGGGCCAGACCCTCAACCTCCTCGTAACCGCTAACCAGCCCATCGGCAAATACTCCATGGCCATGGGACCTTACCAATCCGCTAAAAACATCACCTTCCAAACCATAACCTCCGTCGCATATTTCACCTACCTCGGCGCCCTCCCGAGCGTCTTGGCGTGGCCGGCGCCTCTGCCGCCGTTCAACGACAGTCTCGCCGTGAAAACCGTCATGGACGGGCTGAAAAGCCCGAACCCGCCGCCCAATATGCCCAAACAAATCGATCAGAATATGTTCATTACTATTGGCCTAAATGTTCAGAGGTGCCAGTCGAGAAACCCAGAGCAGAACTGCCGAGGATTCAATGGGGGTGTTATGTCGGCGTCCATGAACAACGTGAGTTTCGTGAAGCCTAAGGTTTCCCTGTTGGAAGCTTACTATAGGAAAATTAATGGGCAGTTTACAGAAGACTTTCCCGGGTCACCTCTGGGGTTTTATGATTTTGTGAATGGGGCACCTAATAACCCTCCAAATGATACAAGTGCGGTGAAGGGAACAAGGACATATGTCCTAGAATATGGGTCCAGGGTTCAGATTATTCTCCAGGATACTGGCACTGTGTCTACTGAAAACCACCCAATTCATTTCCATGGCTACAGCTTCTATGTTGTAGGGTATGGGTCTGGGAACTATGACCCTGAAAATGTGAGTTTTAACTTGGTAGATCCTCCATACATGAACACAATTGGAGTTCCGGTGGGTGGCTGGGCTGCCATCAGATTCACAGCTGACAATCCAGGTAATTAAACTATATACATCTATATAATCTATGCACATATAGCCACCACTCAATTGGGCAGGATTACCATAACCCGGTCCGTAAGGACAGCCCAGGTGGTAAGAGTGCTCTACCTACAACCAAGAGGTTGGAGGTTCGATCCTCAAACCCTTGGGTTTGAGCCGGTCAGCTATAGGTAACCTAGGCTGGTTTACCTCCACATAGTTGTGTAGACCATGAATATAAAAGTACATTATTTTTGTACTAAAGGTACATTATTTCATAGTATATATGGAATAATGTACCTTCAGTATAAAAATAATGTAACCTAAAATAATGTACTTTTAGTATAATAAAAATGTACCTTATATTCATGGTCCACATAGCTCTGTGGACCATGGTCCATGCAATAATGATTGATCATATAATATGTAAACCGATGGAACACATGCTCCAATTTGGTGCGTTGCTTGGAGCCCATCAAAAGTAACGGGCTAGCATGAATGTTGCTTGTTGAAGCTTGTCAAAAGTAACGAGCTGGCATGGTTCAAATGCATGTGCTCCATCTCAACTAAAAACCGATTACTTTTCATGAACTCCAAACAACACGTGGACTGTACTATATTTTTTTTTAAGGTGTCGTCGTACCCATGATCTTTGGTACTGTGTTAGCTCTGATATCAAAAATTTAAACTGACAATTGGATTTCATATTTATGTTTATATATTATATGATCAATAAATATAATCCACCTCTAAGGATGATATTTTACATGCATGCAGGGGCATGGTTCATGCACTGTCATCTAGACGTACACTTATCATGGGGTTTGGGTGTGGTTATTATTGTGAAAAATGGTGAAGGCCAACTTGAGAGTCTTCCTCATCCTCCGGCTGACATGCCTAGATGCTAGCAATCTATACAATGATGGATCATAATTAGAGGATTGCTTCTAAGGGATCAAAACCTCTTCTGCAGGGGCAACATCATAACACTGTTGTGCACAGAAACAACTTTTTATTTAAGAAAAAAAAAAAGTTATACAGACCCCAAATTTTTATTCTGTGGATCCAAACTCGTTAATTTGAACTACCTATTCTTGAAAAGAAAAAAAAAATATTGCTTTTAATTCTTGACATATCAGGAAGTTCGATCCTTAGAGTGAAAAGTAAGAGCCTTTTATAGTAAAGACCTTTAATTTATTTAATAATTCATTAATCCATATTGTTTGCTTTGTACTTCCGACAATCATCATAACAACAGTTTATTGGTTGAAGTTCATAACTGCAGACTGCTTATGTCGTCAACAATATATATATATATATATATATATATATATATATATATATATTGAATATTACTAACTCCATTAGAATGGAGTATCTATTCATAACTACTTTCTCAACTTATTGAAGCACAAAAGTCAGTATTGACTCCACTGAAGCTCCCACCACCTCCTGTATAAAGGGAAGGGTTTGATGCCACTGGATCACAAGGTCCTTGGCTCATCAACAATATATATAATTTATTTAAAGTCTAGATAAAAATGTTAGATGCAAGAATACTAGATAACTACTCCCTCTGTCCCATTTTACCTGTCCTATTTACTATTCATTGGTCAAACCAACTATTTCTTTTTTAGTTATTTTCTTTAGTAATTTTTAATTATTTTTAAATTTAAATTTTTGTGTTTAATAGTACTTTTAATGTAGTTTCTAAATATATAAATTTTATATATTAATGCTAAATTTAATATTATGAAAAATTGGATTAAAAATTACTCCAGTCAAGCATAGTTAAACGAACCAGACAATCATTTTGGGACGGAAGTAGTAGTATAAACGAAACTGTAAAATGTGTAAAGTGCATATATGTATCTATATTTTACGAGCACTGCTGCCCACACCTCCAAATTTTATCTTTCCTAATCTCTCCTCCTAGCATAACACTTTTTCATGAGATTGTTTAACTTTGATAACAAGTTAGTGGAGCCAATCAATTCAAGGAATTTCATAAGTCATGTCAAAATTAAAGGAATTTTAAAGGAAAATTTTGGAGGGGGACAAAGGATTTTCTATATTTTAATTTATAAAAAAAATGTCAAATAGGTTTAGTAAATTTATTGCTTCTGTATAATTGAGTCACTAAACTTTAAAATGTGCAACTAAATGATTAAACAAGTAAAATATGTGCAATTAAGATAATTAACACTTTTTCCTTTAATTTGACACTTAAATTGCATTAAAAGAAATCATAAAATGTCTCAATTGCACACATTTTACTTCTTTGATGATTTGATTGTACATTTTTTAAGTTCAGTGACTCAATTACACAAAAGTGATAAACTTTTGTGAACTATTTGATACTTATTCCTTTAATTTAATTACTATTTTGTAATAATTAAAGGCCTTTACATGTGTAAAATACAATTGAATTCAATTTCCGGATTACAACTGTGTTGACATGTAGCATGATGCAATTCTTATACAATGGACCAAGTTGCGCCTTGTATTATTGATCCTGGTTGAAAAATTTATATGTTTGCACCTAATATATTATGCCCGTCTTCAATTAATAAATTATGTGCATGTAAATAAATTAAAAGCACATAATTTGTTAACTACAGACCCATAATAGGTTAATTACAAACACATAATATGTTAACTGCATATTATGTGCCTACAAATAGCATATTATTTATATGTATGTGGTTAATTAACATATTATCTGTGTATAATTAACATATTATGTTATACTAACAAATTAACGACTATGATTAATCATAAAGGCATCAAACAATTCGCCTAATTAGCATGTCAAATCTCCAAAATAACGCTTAAAGCACAAATGCGTTCGACCAAAAACCCTCTCTCCCCTCTAAATGGGGACAATGTCAGACTTTTAATTTCCTCCCATTCTTACACCTATTCATTCTAATTCACACCAGTAGCCCATGCACAGCACCGGCTGTGCAAATACACATGTTAACGCAAGAGTATTTTATAAATATTGCAAGATTGAAAGTTTACAATAATTATAAAATTGGCGCCGTTTTTATTTTTACTAAAATCCTCAACCATTGATGGGTAGCTATGATCAGTCATCACTTGTTACATGAAGACCTTATTTCTCCTTTAAATCACCTCAAATTAGAGTTGTCAATACATGAAGACCAAAAAAGTCCGCTTCTTGGTAAGACTCAGTTTTACTAGCCCAAATCGCCCATCCCATGACCCGCGGGCTAGCCGGGCCCCCGCCACACCACACCACCTCTATTTTTTATTCTTAACTCTTGTTGTTAGTTTGTTACTTTCTTAAGTTTTACCATTTGTACACTCTAAAAATAATTAAAATAACTTGTTACATAACTAATATAAGACATAGTTATCAAACATTAGAGATTACATAATACATCACTCTATATATATATATATATATATATATATATATATATATATATATATATATATATATATATATATATATATATATATATATATATATATATATATATATATATATATATATATATATATATA
>NC_044926.1:12234772-12318208 GCF_003576645.1 Ipomoea triloba | reverse complement strand
TATATATATATATATATATATATATATATATATATATATATATATATATATATATATATATATATATATATATATATATATATATATATATATATATATATATATATATATATATATATACACTAGTGATCAAATGAGTTCATCTTGTTATATGAGCCCGCGCGGACATATCTAGGCTATTGAATGCTTGAGATCGATCAATGGCTTAGATTTCATCAATTGTGCAACGCGAACTGTGCACAGTTGCACAGTTGTCGTGCACAATTGCAAAGTTGCACAGTTGACCAAATCCAAGTCATTGATTTCAAGTATTCAATAGCTCAAATCTGTCAACACGGTCACATGGGGAAGGGTTGACTCACGTGAACACTGGCATATATATATATATATATATATATATTAAATAAGTGGCGAGCAGCCCGCGGGGCAGGCCAAAAAAAACCCGCTCCTTGACAAAATGCTATTTTTGAAACTCACCACCTACCTAAGTAAGGGCGAGACAGGCCGATCCGATGGACAAAGTCCGTTTTGACAGCTATACTTGAAATGCACACAATAGATTGTGCAATTGCACACTACTGAGGTTTCAGTGCACATAATGTTGCAAACTTGAATGTGGTTGTGTAGTGGAGTTTGTTTCTATACCGAAAAATCGCCCAACACACCTCCTTGTAGACCTGGCAATTTATGTATACGGGTTTGTTAACGGGTTGACACGATAACGACACGAACACGATAGGGCTAAAGACGGACACGACACGTTAATGTTAACAGGTTCAAATTTTTAACACGAACACGATTTGTTAACAGGTTAAGCGGGTTGACATGATAGATACATTTTGTTAACAGATTTCGGTTCGTGTCCACAAGATACGACACGAAACCCGTCTAAACCGGCTAAACATATTAATATATTTAAAAAACTAAAATTTAAAGTTAAGTTATATAAAAAAGAAATAAAACCTACAATTAAATCCATCAAAGAAACTAAAAAAATATTCAATTTATAACATTTATACAATGATAAAATAACATCCAAAACTCATAATTAAAGAAGTTCATACTAGTTTTTAGAATAAAATTGAAAATAATAAAAATTCAAAATTCAGATTGTTGAACATCAATAATTGGTGTATGATCTTTACCTAATTTAGTAAATTCATCCTTAGTTCTTAGCGTGTTGTAAACGGATTTGTGTAAACGAGTTCATGTAAACGGGTTAACATGATAATGTTAACGGGTTCTTAATAGGTCTAGCGGACTGATCCGTTAAGACACGAAACATAACGGGTTCTTAACGGGTCAACCCGTTAACGACCCGAAACACGTTAAGGCTAAACACTAACCCGTTATTTTCGTGTCGTGTTAATGGGTCGTGTCCATAATTACCATGTGTAAGCGTCCTTGCTAAGGACCACGGTGCCCGGGTGAGGAGAACCTTGTGGATCAATGTTCCCCTAGACTTCATTACTCTAGTTTTTACTTAATCGATTTCCTTCAATATATGTGTGTGTGTGTGAGCATAGCTAATTTAAAATTATGCATATATATTGTGTTGAAGTTGGCCTACGTTCTAAGTAGGCTAAGACTAGTTGTTATACTGAGGACCATGGTCCACCACGCTTTGTGGATCATGGTCTAAAAACGGCGCCGTTTTTATAAGTAAAGAAACGGTTGTCGTTAAATCTTAACAGATCCCGTATTTTTGTTTATTCATAACAAAATGAAACTACAAGGTATCTAAATTGAAACTGTCTCACATATTATGTTTATATTATCAAAGGGAAAATTGTAATTTATACCCTTCCATAATATGCTAATTATCAATGTCACCTCTGAATTATTAGTGATGTAAATATTGCCCCTAAATTTTCAAAAACGGTACATATATTGCCCCTCCCATGGTGTAAATATTGCCCCCTGTCGGTACTAGAGGGGTAATATATGTACTGTTTTTTGAAATTGAGGGGCAACATTTACACCACTAATAATTAAGGAGTGACATTGATAATTGGCATATTATGGAGGGGCAAAAATTACAATTTTCCCTATTATCAAATGGAACTGTAATTGAATTGAAATGATATTTTAGTTGTGTTAAAATGAAACTGCAGCATGTATAAAATGAAACAGAATAATATGTCTCACATATATATTGAGTGTATATTGTCAAATGAAAGTGTAGTTATATCGAAATGATACTGTAGTTGTGTTGTAATGAAACTATAGTATATACTAATGAAACTGAATAACAGTTTCACATATTTGAGTGTATATTGTTCAATGAAACATAGTTATATCAAAATGATACTGTGGTTATGTTGTAATGAAACTACAGTGTATATAAAATAAAACTGAATAACAATTTCACATATTTGAGTAAATATTGTCCAATGAAACTGTAGTTATCTCGAAATGATACTGTTGTTGTATTGTAATGAAACTACAATGTATATAAAATGAAACTGAAGAACAGCTTATCATATTTTGGTGTGTATTATCCAATGAAATTGTAGTTGAATTAGAATTATAATTTGATGGTATTTTAATCACACTACAGTGTGTATAAAATGAAATTCAATACATGTCTCAATGTAATAAGGCTATTGTATGTATAATGTCAAATGAAACTATAGTTGGAACAAAATAAAACTTTAATTGTGCTTAAATGAAACTACAATGTATATAAAATGAAATTGAAAGTGATACAAGTAGACCTACCTACGCGAAATGGGTGTCATTTCTTTTCATTAAAAGAAACGGCACCGTTTTAGACAATGGTCCACAATGCTCTATGGACCAAGGTCCACGGTATAATTTGCCGGCTAAGACCAGTTGTTATGTCGTGGACCCAGGTCCACCTTGCAAGGTGGACCTGGGTCTAATATGACGTTGTTTCACAATTTTAATAAAAAAGTAAAAAAAAAATAAAATTAACGGCGTTAACGACTCCTCATCGCAACAGAACACAAACTCTACATTCACAGACCCTATACTTCATATTCACAATTTGAAAACTCCACATTCACACATTGCAGGACTATATGTTTAGTAACTATATTACCAATGTTATGCATTCACACATTCAAAACTCTATATTCACAGGTCCTATACTCCATGTTCACAACTTGGGAACTCCACATTCACACATTACAGGACTACAAGTTGCTAGAACTCTGTTAACTCTACTACAGATTCACACATTCATAACTCTACATTATATTCACAAATTCTATACTCCATATTCACAATTTGAAACCTCCACATTCACACATTTCAGGGCTGCTAAAACTCTGTTAACTCTACTACAGATTCACACATTCATAACTCTACATTCACAAATTCTATACTCCATATTCACAATTTGAAACCTCTACATTCACACATTTCAAGGTTATATATTTAATATTTTTTTTTAAATAGTGAAACGATGTCGTATTGGACCCAGGTCCATGCAAGGTGGACCTGGGTCCACGGCATAATTTTTCGGCTAAGACACCTTGGACTATGACTCCCAAAATGGGATTGATTGGAATTCAATTGGGCTTGATAATTATTCAATGGGGATTGGATCTAGTTGCCGGTGAAGTGTACCATTGAGAGACCGACTAAAGAGATGTCTAAAGGGCTATCTATCTAGCCCAACTTCAATGATTTGGACTATTGAGCCAAAATTTGGGTTTCGTGGGGTTGAAATGATATGTGTTAGACTTGAGGCTTTGATTTCAATAAATTTGGATTTGACAAATTATACATGGACTGTGGTGGACCTTAAATTGTGAATCTTGATCGAAAATGATATTTAGATAACGTGTACGTAATTGACATATTATGTGCATTTAATTAACATTTTAAGTAAATTGAAGATACATAATATCTTAATTGCAAGCACATAATTTATTAACAATAGATACATAAGGTCCTGCTTGGTAAATAATTAGCATATCAGCCAATTTTGGCCTATTTGACCATTATTAGTTGTTTGACTTGATTAAAAAATCAATATAAATGTTTGGTTAATAAGCTTTTTGTAACTCCAAAATACCAATTTTCAAAAGCTAGGCTACTCAAAGCAACATTTTCAATTAGCCTTTTGAGAAAAGAAATTATACCAAACAACTATCAACTAACAGCTAATTTACCAAACACTTATCTACAATCAACTAATATTATCAATTAATTATACCTTCTAACCCAATCAGCTAACAACATCAGCTAACAACCATTTACCAAACATGGCCTATATGTTAGCTGTAAATACATGCTCCGTAATATGTTAATTGTAGTAAGTATATAATTCATTAACTAAATGTGGATAATATGTTAATTGTAGACACGCAATTTGAATGTTGTTTCAGACAAAGGTAAAATAAAAAATGGAAGATAAACATTAGTCTACCATTGGATTGGATTTCTGGTAGGCTAAATTATTGTTGGAGCTGAGTCTGGAGAATTGGTTTGTGATTAAGTGGAGTTGGAAA
This sequence comes from Ipomoea triloba, assembly GCF_003576645.1. Lineage (NCBI taxonomy): Eukaryota > Viridiplantae > Streptophyta > Magnoliopsida > Solanales > Convolvulaceae > Ipomoea > Ipomoea triloba. The sequence continues at coordinate 12,313,727 of NC_044926.1, read as the reverse complement.
TGGAATTGGAATTGTTGGGGTTATATCTCGACCCATTTGAGTTTGACTAGTTCAGAGGTTAGCAAGTTTTGTAAGAATATATATAAGCTAAATATATAGTTAAATCTGTTATAAACTTTGATGTTATTTTGTGTGACTAGTCGTTGGTGAAAACCTTATCACACAATACAACATAGACTGAGAGAGAAGAAAATTGTTCACGCAATTCTCATTGATCTAGTAATTGAATCATCCATACAACATCGGTTAAACTAAGTATAATACATCATCCCAGAAAAAGGGGTAATGGCCGCATAAAAATAGATAAATTTACAACACTCTGCATTGGCCATTATATATCTCACTATCCTTATGCTTCGTTAAAAAAACCTTGCTAGAAAAACCCTGTGGTAAAAACCTAGTCAAGGAAAACACTACATGATGTATGTCAAACTATATGTTGCATGAGTTGCCTCATTAAAATCCTTAGGCTAAGAAAACCCAGTGGGAAAAAACTTAGCTAAGGGAAAAAAAGTACAACCATAAATCAAACATAAAACTTCAGGGAATAATCTTAAGAATTTTGGGGTTTGCCTATTTAAGTATTTATTTATAACTTTCCCCTTTTGACATTATTATACCATACTCATGCCTCGTTAAAAACCTCACTAGACAAACCCAGTGAGAAAAAACTAGCTGAAGAAAAGAGTACATGATATATGTGTGTTCATGTGTTGCACTAGCTGCCTCACTAAAAAAAACATTTAATTAAGAAAATTGACAGAGTAATTGGGCAAGCAACACCCATCCCGAACCACAAACACTGACCCGAAGGAAGACAAACGACCATCAGTTACGTAAGGACTGCACATTGAAGAGAAGAGTTATTATCAATGGTTCTATTACCATACATTGAAGGCTCACCATCATGTTGTCCGTTACAACTCAGAGAAGAAGAGTCGTTGCACCTGGAGTATAAGTGGTAAACATGTTGTAGAACGTGGGGAGGCAAATTCTTGTCCTACAAATAATTAGCAAACGAGCACGAGCTGGGGATTATTTGACAATCTAGTTTTCAAATAAATGACACAACTCATGGAGTCATTCACATACGTTGAACCAAGGCGAGACCATGCTCCCGCGCCGGTGGTACGTGGTAGAGTATGAATAATTGCCCAAAAGGGCACCATTAATAATTTGATCTTGCCTGAACCATAGAGCATAAGACGGGTTAGTTACTTTCCGTTCAGAACCATAAAATTTGGGAGGCGCCTCAGCAGCACCGGTAATGTGGCCGTAGAGATCTAATAAGAGTCGCTTCTACCTGTAGTTGTGTTACGTACTGAAATTTAGTATGCAACTGAAGAAACCTTTCGAATAAGCTTCTGGCTCTAATCCGTATTCGAGTTACGGTAACTCCAAAAGAAAAATAATGTAAGGAAAGAAAATGAAGAACTTTTCAATATAATTTTTTGCAAGTCTTTACTTTACCTAGAATACCTTATATATACTATCTCACTTCCTAAAATAATGCAATTATAATAATAGAATGACTAATAATTCTCCTAATTACCAATTACATATAAATGCTAATTATTTTCCTAATTACATATATAAGATAATATACATTATTCTTGCTACAGGATCATCCCTAATCAATGGCGTATCACTCCTTGTCCTTTCGAAAATCACCTTGTCCTCAAGGTAGACGTATAAATGGTTCCTCTCAATGAAAGCACCAATGTTACTTACTGAAATTTAGTACGCAAAAAAAAACCTTTCGAGCAGGCTTCTGACTCCGATATATATTTGAGTTAGAGTAACTCCAAAAGAAAATAAAGAACTCTTCAATATAATTTTCTGGATGCCTTTACATTACATAGAATACCCTATATATACTATCTCACCTCCTAAAATAATACTATTATAATAATAGAATGACTAATTATTCTCCTAATTACCAATTACATATAAATGCTAATTATTTTCAATTCCTAATTATATATATCACGTAATATACATTATTCTTGTTGTAGGATCATCGTCAATCAATGGTGCATCACGCTGCCATACTGGGAAATTTGAGTCAGTCGGTTGGATGGGGAAATGGGTAGGAGCATTGACATGGATAATGGCTACATGGGTGGATGAATTGAAGCAGATGCAACTATTAGGAGGGAAAAGAAAAAAAAATTCTGTTATGTTTCTCTAGATCGTAAATGTCTCAGTGGAGAACTAATGCTCTGTGATACCATATAAGGAGATGACTGGAATAATTGTTCTTCATTAATACAACATAGGGCAGTTACACAACAATATGACACAAATAAAAGACCTACTCTACAGCAAAGAAATATAACCAGCGAAGACCAAAATAATTAGTCTGTAACAGTGTGAACCATTATATATTAATGTCCGGAAGATACCTATTCATTGTGATCCTATTTAGGATCGCAACAGAATGTAAATAAAAAGAATTAGCAAGAGAATTTCACTCGTTAAATTTCTCTCTGATCAGCAAATTGAATTGAGTTCTACTATATGTACTTTTAAATTCTACTTCTTTACTTTTACTTCCTGATGTGACAAATAAGGATTAGATATTTTCATCATGTGAGTCCCATGTCTACATCAAAAGTTTGTGAGAGGGAATACAAGTTAGGAGTATGAAATGGGAGTCCATATAGTATTTTCCAATTGAATTGGGTAGCCTACTCACTTGCTAGGCATGTGGTTTCTTTGAAATTGTACAGAATGGTCGACTATTCCACCTTTTTTGGATTAACGAGGTAAACCACACTCCTCACTGTGTGAGTATGTGAGTAAAGCCCTCGCCCTGTGACTCTAGCCGGCAAAGGACCACAAGGAGGTAAACCAGCCTAAGTTATCCATAACTGACCGACTCAAATCCAAGGGCTTGAGGTTCGAACCAGACTATTCCAACTTAATTCTGGATTTGGATGACAGAATGTATTATGTTTTTTTTAAAAAAAATGCATTAGTGTACCATAATAGCAAATGCTCAAAAGCTAGGAGCAATAATTCATTACTATCCACATTTAGGCTACACGTACAATAATTTGGTTTAGATATACATACATTTTCAATTCAATCCGCTTCTTGCAAACCATCCAAAACCACAGAGCCGAGAAGCAACCCCACAGCACCCACCCCAAGCGCTCCGGCCAAAACCGCCTGCACCGCCACAAGGGCAGCGGAGTCGTCGGGTATCAACACTATGGCGAGAATGGCGGCGACGAGAATGGGGAGGGCGGTGGAGGCCAAGGCAGAGGGGGAGAAGCTGGCGGACTTCTCAAGCAAGCTGAGTAGGCCGAGCTCCTCCGCCTTGGAGAAAACCCCGAGCTTCTCGATGGAGGAGAGAGTGAAGCCGAGCTCCTCCGCCTTGGAAAGCAACCCCGCCTTCTCCACCGTGCTCAGCACCTTACGTTTCTCCAGCTTCTTGAACACGTCCACCTCCACCTCCTCGCTCCCCTCCGCGAATAACCCTGCGCCGAACCATTGCTTTTTCCAGGTCGGATCATACTTGTTCACCTGCATTTTCATCATCAATCACTCTGAGATGCGAAACCCGACCACTAGTTTAATATCAAAACAAAACGTGGAATTGGATTGGGTCAATATGAAAATGTAATACTTATAATTAACAAATGTAATACTAATTAAGAATAAAATGTTTGCTACTTACGTTGTGTTTGGAAACTCATAAAATGATTTCTTAGAAAGAGAGAAAATACTAAAGTCAATAGAAATCAATTTCCGGTCAAAGGAAAACCATTTTGAAAATGACTTCCTTATTTTTTTATTTTTTATTTCCCACCACAGCCTTCTCCATCTTAGGACGAACCCGCATCAATGGTTTCCGTGGGAACCAATCTCAACTTCTCAACGGAAACCAAATTAAATTTGGTTTCCATCAAAGTGGGCTTCTGTTTTCTTTTCTTTTTTTTTTTTTTTTTTTTTTTTTAAAAAAAAAAAAAAAAAAAAATTTTTTTTGTTAAAAAAAAAAAAAAAAAAAAATTTTTTTTGTTAAAAAAAAAAAAAAAAAAAAATTTTTTTTGTTAAAAAAAAAAAAAAAAAAAAATTTTTTTTGTTAAAAAAAAAAAAAAAAAAAAATTTTTTTTGTTAAAAAAAAAAAAAAAAAAAAATTTTTTTTGTTAAAAAAAAAAAAAAAAAAAAATTTTTTTTGTTAAAAAAAAAAAAAAAAAAAAATTTTTTTTGTTAAAAAAAAAAAAAAAAAAAAATTTTTTTTGTTAAAAAAAAAAAAAAAAAAAAATTTTTTTTGTTAAAAAAAAAAAAAAAAAAAAATTTTTTTTGTTAAAAAAAAAAAAAAAAAAAAATTTTTTTTGTTAAAAAAAAAAAAAAAAAAAAATTTTTTTTGTTAAAAAAAAAAAAAAAAAAAAATTTTTTTTGTTAAAAAAAAAAAAAAAAAAAAATTTTTTTTGTTAAAAAAAAAAAAAAAAAAAAATTTTTTTTGTTAAAAAAAAAAAAAAAAAAAAATTTTTTTTGTTAAAAAAAAAAAAAAAAAAAAATTTTTTTTGTTAAAAAAAAAAAAAAAAAAAAAGTTTTTTTTTTAAAAAAAAAAATTTTTTTTTTTAAAAAAAAAACTTTTTTTTTTTTTTTTTTTTTTTTTAACGAAAAAGCATTGTTAGTTTAATTTTTTTTTTTAAATAACACTGATTTTTTTTATGAAACCGATGTTTAATTATACAAATCTACTTATTTTCTAGAAAATAAATCAAACATACTAAAACAGTTTTTTAAAATGCAACCAAACACGGAAAAGGAAATTTTTTTCCTGGAAAATAAGTCATGAAGTCATTTTCCTAGTTTTCAAACACAACCTTAAGTGAAAGTGTAATCAGTTGAGGACAAATATAATACTTTTAGATGTTTATGTAAAAGTATTACATTTTTCATAAAAAAAAATATTACAGTTTTCCTTATAAGTAATATTGACAAGTGTTTGTTACTTATAAGAGAAAATGTAATACTTTTAGGAAAAATGTAATACTTTTAAATTAAAATGTAAAAGTATTACATTTTTCTTCAAAAATATTACACTTTCTCATATAAGCATTAAATATTTTATTTCTTATTAGTATTACATTTTTCAGTATAAATATTACATTTTGATCTTTGACCCTACCCGTCTCTGAAACAAAAAGTTAAATATTAATTAATTGCTTTGATTAAATAAATTGATGTTAATTCAATTCTTGTAGTAATATTTAATTTGGTTCTAGTGTATATCATTTATATATTTAAAAATACTATTAAATGCAAAAACTTAAATTTAAAAATTATTAAAAAATATTTAAGAAAATATCAACAATATAAAAGTTGAATTGACCAATGAATAATAAAAGAAGCGAATGTGCATTATCATCCTTAAAAGAAGCAATCCTTATATCATGGACTACGGTACACAGTACATTGTGGACCGTGGTGCATGTGTATGTGTCTTATATTATGAGTTTTTGTATCTTGTATTATGAGATTTTATACCTTAAAAGTATGAATTTTGTACCTGAAAGAAATTAGTAATTGAGTCTTATGTTATGAATTTTTGTGTCTTGTGTTATGAAATTCTGTGCCTATGAACACAAATTATGTACTTAAATCATATTTTAAAAAATAAGTAAATATATAACATGTGTATTTGTCTTGTATTGTAATTTTTGTGTCTAGTGTTACGAAATTTTGTATCTTACAAGTATAAATTTTACCTCTTAATTAGTCTCATTTTACCTCTTATATTTGTCTATGCTAGGGTTAAATTAATGTTAATTTTGAAGGTAATATGATAATTTTACCCTCTTAATTATCTATTTCTTTCAAATGTAATGTTTATAAATGACATAATATATATATATATATATATATATATATATATATATATAAATATATATATATATATAAAAAAGAAGCTATGGTGTGAAATTACTTAGCTTGATTGTTGTAAAAGTCAATATTAATTTAACAGGAAATTGTAACAAATAATCGAATATATATCCATGTTAATCATAGCTCATGTTTTCCATTTCAACTTGAAATTAAAATTAATAGTAAAACTACACACTTATTACTATTTCATATATTTAATTTCCAAAGAATTCAACTAATTATTTTCGTTTAATTGATGATTAGCATTAGGCAATATAATTCCCCCCCCCCCCCCCACCCTCAACCCCCTTACAGGAATGGATATATCGAAATGTATTTCAATTTTCAATTCAATAAGGAATTCATTTCAATAGGAAAGTAATGAAAATTAAACAATCTAAACTGAAGAAATAATTTACTGGAAATAATTATAAAGCCAATTTGAATTCGAATTGCATTTTTATTTTAATTAGTATGAACACATGGAAATAAACATGAATTTGAACTAAAATAAAATCTATTATTTTTTTATATTTTTTCTTTAAAAAAATTCCTTATTTTTTCTTATAAATATAATTATATTTACATAATCTTCAATAATTTTAAAAAAAAAAAAAAAAAAAAAAACCCCAAAAAATCTGAATTTCATTCTGTACCTTCTTTTTGGGTGCCATGGCGAGAAATTTGGGTGTACCATTGGAGGGAAAGAAGCGGCGGCGAAGTCGAGGCTTGGAGGTGAACAACCTACGCTCCACATTTCCCAGGTAAGCTGTTGATGTTGCAGCCATTGAATCGAAAAATTTTGGTTTTGTTTTGAAGAAATTCTTTTTTCTGTATTTTTAATTTTATTATTTTTGTTTTGTTTGGTCGCTGAATTTTCCTTCAACGGATGAAATCACTGCCCAAAAGGTTTAAATGCCCTTCTTCATGGAAGAAATCTTGGAAATGAAGGCGTGCACCAATCACGATTCTTCTCACCCTATCTCAAATGCACTCTATCATTTTGATGTCCACACAGAATAGCGTATTGCCAAATTTGCCCCTCACAAGCTTTTGATTACTTTTTTTTTTTTTCTTTTTTCGGTTCTACAATTATTCGACTATTTTAATATTTAGTCACCGAATATTTTTTTACAATTAATTTGATTTCACGACTTTTAAAACCTTGTCACATTTGATCGTTCGTCCTATTTCAATCATCAGTGTGACTAAATTTCTATCTCCATGTTATTAAACATAAGTGTATAATACTCCGTAATTAAGTAAATTATCTTAAATGATAAAGTTGTCATTTTCTATAACATTGTTCAACTAAAAAATTGGTCACTGGTGATCCAAAATTAGGCCTAAGTACCAAATGTAAAAAGGTTTTAAAAGTCATTGGCCAAGTATATATATAAAAAGATTAATAATAAGAGACAAAATATTAATATGAAAAATGGTTCAGTATTCGTCGGACCTAAAGTGAAAAAAAAAAAAAAAAAAAAAAAANAAAAAAAAAAAAAAAAAAAAAAAAACTCTAGCACCATATTATTCATTAGAGTTAGTAACTAAAATTGTCCATCACCTGTGACATAATTTACAAATTAGTCATCAACTATAAATTTTACCAAATTTGGTTCCCAACGATGCAATTATTACTCAATACAGTTCTTAACTATTCAGTTCTCACTTAATGAGGTACTGAACTTATTGAGTAAAAATTACATGGTTAACAAATTAAATGGTAAAATTAATAGTTGAGAACTAATTTGTGCTTGTACTCAGATGACAAGCAATGACTCTCGCATATGAGAGTATGTGTAAATAGATACTACAATGTAATAGGGTTAGTTGTATTAAAAAAAAATGTCAAAGTTGAAGGATGATTTTGATTATTAACTCTATTCATTAATTATTAAATTATATATTACAATACAAATATACTATCCTCTATAATTTAGTTATGCGCAGGTTACACGTAACACGTGGACCAGCACTTGGCGTAGGATTAGTTTAAATGTCAAATTAAAAACATATTCCATCTCAATTAAAAGGGATAAGTGCCAAATAATTAAGCCATTGAACTATTCATGAAAGTGCAATTAAGTCTCGAACTAAAAAAATTTCCAATTAGACACATGAACTGTTACGTATTGAAATTTAGTACGCAACGGAAGAAACCTTTCGAGCAGGCTTCTGACTCCTAACCGTATTCGAATCACGACAAACTCCAATTTCACACTTCAAGCGTATGAGAGTTCCAAGAAGAATAATTAAAAGACTAGAATAACAATATATTTCTCTGGTCTCCTCATCTTCATATACAATGTACCTATTTATACTAATATCTATAATAATTAACCTACCAAAACTATACTAACTATACAAGGTAATGATATATTATGATATACATAATTTCCCTAATTTAGACACAATATTAACTCTCCCACTACTTAAGTTGTACCATCCTAATTATCATACTAATTCTAAAAACATAATTAATTCTTCGAATAAGGTTCAAATTGGCCATTGAACGTAGGCTGAAAGTGCAATTAGACCACTGAACAAAAAAAAAGTGCAATTAGGCCACTGAACAAAAAAAAAAGTGCAATTGGGCCACTAAACAAAAAAAAATGCAATTAGGCCACTGAGTACTTCAAATGTATGCAAAAAAAGTAATATGATTTCTTACTGGGCGGTGGAAGAAGGGAATGAGAGAACTACCAAAATGAGGAGAGGAGGGAGGCAAGTGCAAAATGAAGAATTATAATTTTTTTTGTCACCATCCATTGAATTTATAGGTAGGGAATGTGAGAATTATAAATTAATAATATCAGATTCCTTTTTCAATTTACCTCTTAATCAAATATTATGTCAGTCAATTAGGAATCTTTATAATTTTCCATTAATTAATAATATTCGTTTCCTTTTTCAATTTGTCAATAATAATTATTAACAATTATAATTAATATATATTATTTAATTTCCATATAAAAGTTTCTTACCTATTAAGCTTTACTAATTATTTTACTAATAAATTTTGTAATTAAATATTAACAAAAGTTTGAGCGGGAAAAAATTTGGAAGGAGAATGTTACATTTATATATTTATATATAGAAGTATAGATTGGACTAAAATGAGCGGGAAAGCTATTATATATATTACTTTTTCTCTCTACCTTGATATGTATAAATATTAAGTACCTTCACCTTTCAGTAGACCAGCTCGATCGAATCACCATTCGCCAGTTGCATATACCATACATGGAGCTCTGCAAGCTGCTCCTGCTACTCACTATCCTCTTCTTCTCCCTGTCTCTCTCTTCTCTTGCTACTCCACATGCATCAGGTATGTCATATTGATATCGAGATCGATCGAATTTTCCTAAGCTAATTATATTACATTGTATAATTCTTCATTCCTATGTGATCGATCATTTCCCTTTTCTCGTTAATTTTTGTTTTGCAGCAAGTGTTGAACAAATTGGCAACCCTAAAGCGGTCCTCAACTTCGTAGACAAGGTTGGTTATATCCTCCGCTTCAAATTTGATTTATTGTTTATTTTGTGAGTTGAATTTGGCGATCGATCGAACGTGTACGGCAGGCGAACAGGGAGGATGTTAGTTCGCAGAGGGGGCTAAGTAGAAGACGAATGGATGCGAAGGAAGAGGACTATTCCGACCCCGGCGCCAACCCTCGCCATGATCCAAAGCCTCCCAGCTGAAACAATGATTAATATCAGAGTTGATCCATCTGTCATCCGTTGTAAGATACGGATAGATTTAGATCAAAGCTGAATCCTATGGCTTCCGGCTTACCCCTTAGATTATATCCGTTTCACGTGCTTAATTGGATAAATTATCTTCTAGTTTTTTTAAAAAATAAAAATAAAAATTATTTGTGCTATTAAAAAGCATACTATATACTATGTAGTATGTAATATAGTCATACAAAGTGATTGCATAGTTATGTACCTCCCCCATCTATACTATCTATATTCTTGTTCTTTTTTGTATATTATTATAATTATTTTAGAGATTCGATATCAATGTTGAGTTTTAATTAATTTGAAATTAAGGTATTGGTAAACACTAGCTATTGACCCGTGCGATGCACATACTGATAATATATCAAGTAAAATGCTTTATTGGTAAAAACCAAAATAAGAGAAAATAATATTATTAATTAAATAAATTATAAAGTATTAAAAACCTCTTTGTAAACTACATTAGTAAGTAGAATTTCAATTTTCTTTTGATTCATGACATACTAAAATTTTTAGTATGTCTGGTTGACATATTATTGATGCCTTCACTTGTACATGCACAAAAACTGGTTTATTTAGTATCAAACAAACATTGAAAAGTGTCTACCTTGACTCTTGTTGATAGTCATTACATATGACAGCATTAGTGGTGGAAATTGTCTGTTGAATTTGAAAAGTAATCTTGGGTCTTATGGGGTGATAGTCATTATAACAATTAATACCTTAGTCCCAGCATTAGGACTTGTCAATATGCTTCCTTCCACAACATAGTTAGCTAATTTGGTTACAACCAACCTAGTTCCATTACATAATCCAAGACTATGATTACTGTTTTTCATTAACATTACAGGTGACCCAACTTTTAATGTCAAAGAATTATTTGTAAGGTCGGATGCTCTATGGTATTTAGGAATTCTAGTGTATGCACATTCACAAGAACTAAACTTGAACCATTTGCTTTACGCGTTGTGTCAGAACTAAGATATGTCTTTCCTTTCTCTTCAGTTAAGTTTGACATATATATATATATATTGGTTGACTTCATTCACCACCTCTAATGTTGGTGCTAGAATTGCACTGCTCTTAAAACAACTTCCTTCAATGTTGGCACCAATAAAGTTGAGGAACGTACTTCGAACAATAGTGAAAATAGGATCACCAGTTGACTTCAACAACAATTTTGGTGGGATATCAAAATCAGCATAACTATCATTATCTACTCCAATAGTATCATCACCTATTGAAGTTAGCCAATTAGCAAATTCTTCCAATTTCTCTTGAGGCACACCAGGTTCTATTGAATTTAATCTCAAATTCTTGGTTAGGCACATGATTGTACAATGTCTCCAAAGATATGAAGAATTAATGGTTGCAGAGACAAGGTCCTGTCTTGATCCTTTTGGCACAATGGGTAAAATTTGCATATAGTCCCCACCTAAAACAACTGTTTTCCCGCCAAAAATCTTACTATCACTATCCTCATTGACAAACCTTAATAGTAGAAATGGTGATGTGCCATAATTAACATCAACCACACGAATTTTGATTTTATATCTTAGCATACTTGTATGCCACTTACTCCCACATTTATTGCACCCATACATTCATGCCTTTAATATCAACTTCTTATTACATCCTAGTGATTTGCAAGACTCATAATACCAATCATTAACACCATACTCTATACCAATAATATGACATGGTAGCCAGTAGTCACCATACTGAAAAAAAAAACAGAAAAATATTTTCAAATGAAACATAATGGGATTTAGAAAAATAAAAAATAAAAATTGTGAAGTGTTAAGAAGTATACCTCTCATTTCTCAAATATTTTAGATAGTGTAGTGATCTACATTTTTCCACTGCTTAAGTCCCCTCCACTGGAATTACCATAACTAAATGTTGAATTTGATGTAATGCTCTTCAAAGGTGTTTGTTGCATACGTAGGCTAAAAGAAAACACACATTTCATTACTGTTTCTTAATATCACATTACATGTTATATAACTATAGTTATTGATAATACAATCATACCTTTCTCTAAATTCCACAAACTCAATATTATTTTGGTTGAAAAGAAGTTTGGTAGCATCATAAGAATTGGAAATTTTGACTTGAGTATCTACATAAATAGTATGGTAATAACAATGTCTCATCTTAAAAATTTTTGATTGCAGGAAAGTGTGACTAAACTGAGATAGAGGTACACTCTAATTTACCACTGCGGTTGTTACTCAAGTAAGATTAACAATGTATTGACAACATAACAATTTTTTTGGTTTACTTAGTATGACTGACTTCAATAAACAAATGTATATTTGCCTTGCAGATCATGAACAAAAACAACAAGAATGTTTCCACATTTGCACAAAAGGAAGTTGAGTGGAAAATAAAAGTTAGGTAAGACTTTGTTGCAAAGCACCATGTGCTTAGATGGTAGAGTAGTGGCTCTCCCATATGAGATGTTATGAGTTTGAGCCTTAGTGGAACTGTGGAAGCAATATTGACCCTTTGTGCTAAAAAAAAAAAAAGAATGTAAGACTTTGTTTGAGCATTCTTATAAATATCTATTTACATGCTTTACTTTATATTTTTATTTAAAAGAACTACAATAATTGGTTGTTTGGTTCGCGGAATAGGTCTGGAATGACATAATATTCCCAATAATAGGCCTATTTCTTTGTTTGGTAAAGATTTCTATTCCCAGGAACAATGTTCCTAGGAATGACCTATTCCCCTAGAGATTCTTGTCTCCCCCTAGGTATTAACTTAATCCTGAGTTCTCAGGAATAGGTTTTTTATTATATTTTCTTTTTTACCTTTTTTTAAAATTTAAATTAAGTTCTCAAGAATAAGTTCTTTTATTATATTTTCTTGTTTACCTTTTTTTAAACTTAAATTTTTAGTCTTTATCTTTCTCTCTTTCTCTATGTGACTCAGTCCTTGCATGGGTAATGTATAGAAGAATATATTTTGGGTCTGAAGAAGCCATTGATGGATGACATGATCTCTGGTGCCCTCTAGTAAAAATTGAAATAAAAATTATGAAAGTACTCCTTAGTATTTACTGATTTTACTGTAATATTGGAACAAAATTTAACTCCTACGGAGACACTCGAATCAGACGCAGTGGCAATCTATTAATTCAATTCGGAAGAGACCCCCTGCCAACGGACACACGAGAGCGAGATTGCGCTCAGGTGCGCCTACAGTCTTATAGATGATGGTTCCTTTGCACGAGGGACAGGCAGAACTAGAAGTACCCCCTACAAGGGCGAAGTAACCAGGTTTTGGATAAATCCTGCCTGCCCGTTTTGAAGAAAGCTTCTTCTATGTAACAAAGTCGCTTGTGGCCACCAGTCTTGACCACAAATCTAGCCCGAACTGAGGACCTTGGAGCCCGAGCGGGATGGTCCCGTCTTCGTTATTGACTTCATGAAAAAAAGTGTACACCGTCGCGTCGTGAACATTTCCCGTACACAACATAAGACCGCCCGATCTACTACTCCGGAATATCATTGAGAAATAGGAATCTTTGTTATCAAAGGATTTCCTGCGATTAGTTCTAGTATGGAATGAGTCAATCATCCGCTTTGGTATCTTATTGAACAAAAATGGTGATATTGTTCCTCCATTGATCAAGAATTTCGAAGTACCATCATCAGCCAGTAAGAAGGGGTTCAATTTTTTCAAATGAACAATTTCAAAACCTATCGATTCTAACAACTGATTGCAGAGTTTATCATTCGGACCTTTCAATTCATAGATGTTGATTTCGGACCTATGAATGGGGGTATTCCCAAAACTTACACAGGAAAAAGGAAAAGAAAGTGAATTAGACAAAAAGAAAAGCAACTTGGCCAAAAAACGAAGTGACTTGCCCAAAAAACGAGGTGACTGGGGAAAAGGAAAAAGAAACGAAGTGACCTGGACCACTTGGGCAAAAAGAAAGTAAGCAACTTATACACATCTTTTTCGAATTTCTTGCAAACCTCAGAATAATTCATCAAAAATTGATTAATACGAATACGTGTATAAATACGAATTAATCTATTCAATTAATTAATTACGAAAAATAAATATATAATTACACATTATTATTGAGATTATTGAGAATTGACAAATGCAGATTCATATAACAAACTAGTACACACAGTTAATTTCAATTTTTAACACAAATGTGATTGTAATTCATAAATTAAATTACGTAAAATAAAATAAATTCAAAATATGGTTTCATAGACTGTGAATTAATTGTTAAGCATACTCCTACAACTTTTTGGTCACATGGTGTGATATGCTCTATTTCTACACAGACAGACTGAATTCTTCCATGTCTCATAGGCATTCTGTTTCTTAATATTATTAACTTTTATGCTTTGGGTCACACTTGTGTGAGACCGTCTCACGGATCCTTATTCCTGAGACAGGTCGAGTCGGGTCGAAACATCATACAAATGTCATACTTATATGTACAAATGTCATACTTATATGCTCAAATATAATACTAATCATGAATATAATTTTTGTTACTTATAAAAGAAAAAGTATTACATTTTTCATAATAAATAATGTTGACAAGTGCCACTTACTTATAAGGGAAAATATAATACTTTTGGAGAAAAATGTAATACTTTTAAATCGAAATGTAAAAGTATTGTATTTTTCCTTAAAAGTATTACATTTACCCTTATAAGTAACAAAAATTTTATTCATGATTAATATTACATTTGAGCATATAAGTATGACATTTGTACCTATAAGTATCACATTTTCATCTTGACCCGACCTGTCTCACGGTGAGACGGTCTCACACAAGTTTTTGCATTATGCTTTTAGTTTCATAGCCTAAGAATTGTTTTACATATTATATATCATAAATTATATATCACCAATCACCAATTAATATTATTATTAATAATGGATAATGGCATAACATTATTAATAAATATGGATAATTAATAAAATTAATAAAATAATAAATAAATAAATAATATTCATTATGTTATTACTAAAATGCCCTTCAGTTTGGGCGGGAAAATTTTGACAATCACTTCTATATATATATATATATATATTTGAACTAGTATTCTTGCCCGTGCGTTGCACGGAATGGATTTGTTATAATATTTTAAAAATATTTAGATCGATAAACAATTATATAAATTATAACATCAAATATTATATAGCGCAATTGATGAAACTGGTTGGATCAGTTATGTTTTCTGATGTTTTCTTGCTTGAATTAGAGCAAATAATTGTCCAATTGCCCGTGCGATGCACGGATAAATTTTTTTTATTATATATTTAGATAATAAAAATAAAGATAAAATTATAAAAAAACTCTAATATTGAACATGTACATTTATTTGATTGCAAGATTAGTGCAAAAGTATTACTCAATTAATTGAATAATATATGACTTTTTTGTGTGCAATTATCTTAAAAATATTGATATGTAATATCACTTAAGGAATTATATTATTACTAAAATAAATATGGAAAAAATGAGAAATAATTTAATTATAATTATTATAAAAATAAATTTCAACGACCAATGTTTAGCTTAATTATCATAATAATTATTAGACAAATATTATTAGTCATTTACACTAATATATGTGCAATTATACTTTTATACCTTAAGTATATTCATTTTTCACCATATCACATTTAGTTTTTTCTTCCTCCTCCATATTTGGATGAATTAATTGTAATTATTATAAAAAATCTATCAATCCATATTTAATTAATTTTTTAAAGTAAATAATTTAAAGGAAAGTGTAATTAATTTTTTAGAAGTTTTAAAATAATTAATAAATTATTTTTTCTTATAAAATTACGCAGAATTTTCAAGGAATTTTTTGTTTAATACACAGAATTTGTTTCTATTATTCTTAACAATTATTATGGTTTAATTATTCTAAGAATTTGGTAAATAAAATTTTGTTACCAATTAAACTTTATTAATTTTTTTACCAATTAATTAATAATATTAGTTTGTGAGGAAAAGTTGAAAGAGAGGATTTTACATTTATTTATTGGATTGATATGTGAATATAGAAACAATATTAGCGATTAATAGATATTTGTTAATTTCAATTTTATATTTTCTTACCAAATAAGCTTTATTAATTATTTGACCAATATAATATTTAATTAATTGATCACAAAAGTTTGGCGGGAAAAATGAAATAGGATGATTTTACTTTTATATATATAAAAAATATAGATATAGATATAGATTAGGATCTTTTAATATTTTCAATCAATTAGTAATATCCGTTTTTCTTTTCCATTTTATCTTTATTATTGTTTGGACAAAAATTTCACAGAAGATGATTTTATTTTTATTAATAGTAGTATAGATATAGAAGTATATATAATTATTCGAATTTTTATTATTGGTGTAAAAAAAATTAATTGATTATTTTTTTTTATAAAATTACACAGAATTTTTAAGGAATTTTCTTATTTAATACGCAGAATTTGTTTACATTATTCTCACAATTATTATGGTTTAATTATTCTAAGAATTTGGTAAATAAAATTTTGTTACCAATTAAACTTTATTAATTTTTTACCAATTAATTAATAATATTAGTTTGGGCGGAAGTTGAAGGAGATGATTTTACTTTTATTAATAATATTGAAATGTGAATATAGAAACAATATTACCAATTAATAGATATTAGTTAATTTTAATTTTACATTTTCTTACCAAATAAGTTTTATTAATTTTTTTTTTTGAAAACAAAGTTTTATTAATTATTTGACCAATATAATATTTAATTAATTGACTACAAAAGTTTGGGCGGGAAAATGAAATAGGAGGATTTTTACTTTTATATATAGTATAGATAAGATTTGTTGTGTATCAGTGTTGAAATTGATTACTTCAAAATTATATTAGGAAAAGTCTAAACAAAAAATAGAAGAAAGAGCATGGCTAATTGATATTATTTTAAGTAACAAAAATATACTATAATCAAATGAAGTGAATCACTATGTTTAATTATCATAGTAAGATTAAAATGTTAAATACATGTTGGTAATATTGACGTAATATGTGAATGTTTAATTTTCTTTAATTATAGACGTAATATGTGTATGTTTATTTTTCTTTAATTACTCACCGTAATATGTTTATGTTTAATTTTCTATATGGGAAAGAAAATTTATTATTAATTCCAATAAAATGAGGTTGTTTTATTATGATTACTATATGGTAATTAAGGAATATATATTATTCTTAATTAATATTCTGCTAACTATTATGTCCGTTTAATTATGAACGTAATATGTGTATATTTAATTTCCTTTAATTATGTCCATAATATTTGTATGTTTAATTTCCTTTAATTATGTCCTTAAAATGTGTATGATAAATTTCCTTAATTGATTAGATAAAATTCATATTACGTCAAATATAAAAAATAGATTAATAAAAGTATAATGTGTGAATTAATTTCTTAATTATCATAATTATTAAGATTTTATTAAAAAATAACCATTGACATAATTTTATATGGGTAATAATTTTCATAATTATATGGACGTAATTCACAAGCATAATAATATGTGAATTTGAATAATTATCATAATTTTTTTCATCTCCTTAATTACGGAAAGTATTAATTCTTTAATTGCCATAATTTTTAAGAATTTATTTAAAAGTAGTCAAAGAAAGTGTACGGATAATTGATATTTTTAATTACCATAATAAATTTAGATGTTAAATACGATTGTTAATTACCACGGATTATTTAAATGGTAAATACTATATGGTTATTACCTATGTAGATTACCATAATAAACAGATTAACATATGGATCAGTATTATAGAAAAGAGAAAGCTTTATAGGAAAGATATATTAGGATTAATTAAAATATGATAGAAAAATTATATTAGAGGAATTATATTAGGAAATTGATTAGCTAGTATCAATTATGCTAATTTTTTCTAATTTTATATTTGTAATTAATGTTATAAACGAATTTAATAGGAAAATTTAATTAGGATATTTTATTAAAGAGTTTTGGATTATTAATATTATTATATTATTAATTATTAATATTACGAAAATTATTTTAGGAAATTATATATATGGACCAAAATTGCCATTTTGCTAATAGTCATGGGACCAAAATTGGTATTTGCTCTATATATATATATATATATGATCGCGTTCAGGTGCGTACTGGCCGCCCAAGAAAGAACTGCGGATGAATCACAGCGCGCCGTGTCCGGAATGTAGTTGCACATAACGTTATAACTAGGTGCACCTAGGTGCATAAATGTTAACAAGGTAAATTACGTGCACCTGTAAGTGAAAATAGATGCACACGTGCAAGTAAAATGTATTACAAGTGCAAGTAAATTGTACAATGAGCATCAATACTAAGTGCACCTAATGTTATAACTAGGTGGTGCATGAATGTTAACAAAGTAAATTACTTGCACTTTAAGTAAAATGTATTGCAGATGCAAATAAAATATATTACAGGTGCAAGTGAATTGTACACTGAGTATCAATACTAAGTGCACCTAATGTTATAACTAGGTGCACCTAATGTTATAATTAGGTGCACCTAGGTTGCACCAGATACATGAATATTAATAAGGTAAATTACTTGCATTTGAAAGTGAAAATATTTGCGGAAATAGGTACATGAATATTAACAAGGTAAATTACTCGCATCATTTAGTTTTAGTTAGGTAAATAGGTGCGAAAATATGTACACTTTTTGAAACTAGGTGCACTTGTAAGTGAAACTAGGTGCACCAAAGTTCCAATTATTTACGAAAATGCCACCGCGTCATTTTTTTAAAACTGCATCTGATTCTTTGATCTGGACACGTGGATGGCTGTGATTTGTCCGCAGTTCTTTCATGAGCGAGAGTACGCATGAGAGTGCAACCCTATATATATATATATATATATATATATATATATATATAGGGTCATTTCCATTTTTGGTCCTACTGTTATTGGGGCATTGCCAATTTTAGTCCACTTCATTCATTTTTGCCATAATACGGCCAGTCTTATTTAGTCCTTGCCACTTTTAGTCCACCGTTAAAATTTTCGTCAAATGGCCGTCCAAAACAGGGGTATTTTTTGTCTTTTCATGCTTTGGTCATCTCCTTGACCCTTTGCAGTGGTTTCCTTACACATTTTCATCCAATGAAAAGGTCCGGCGAAAGCCATGTGAGCCACACATACAAAACCATGACTTTCGCCGGACCTCTTCATTGGATGAAAATGTGTAAGGAAANATCACATTTTCATCTTGACCCGACCTGTCTCACGGTGAGACGGTCTCACACAAGTTTTTGCATTATGCTTTTAGTTTCATAGCCTAAGAATTGTTTTACATATTATATATCATAAATTATATATCACCAATCACCAATTAATATTATTATTAATAATGGATAATGGCATAACATTATTAATAAATATGGATAATTAATAAAATTAATAAAATAATAAATAAATAAATAATATTCATTATGTTATTACTAAAATGCCCTTCAGTTTGGGCGGGAAAATTTTGACAATCACTTCTATATATATATATATATATATTTGAACTAGTATTCTTGCCCGTGCGTTGCACGGAATGGATTTGTTATAATATTTTAAAAATATTTAGATCGATAAACAATTATATAAATTATAACATCAAATATTATATAGCGCAATTGATGAAACTGGTTGGATCAGTTATGTTTTCTGATGTTTTCTTGCTTGAATTAGAGCAAATAATTGTCCAATTGCCCGTGCGATGCACGGATAAATTTTTTTTATTATATATTTAGATAATAAAAATAAAGATAAAATTATAAAAAAACTCTAATATTGAACATGTACATTTATTTGATTGCAAGATTAGTGCAAAAGTATTACTCAATTAATTGAATAATATATGACTTTTTTGTGTGCAATTATCTTAAAAATATTGATATGTAATATCACTTAAGGAATTATATTATTACTAAAATAAATATGGAAAAAATGAGAAATAATTTAATTATAATTATTATAAAAATAAATTTCAACGACCAATGTTTAGCTTAATTATCATAATAATTATTAGACAAATATTATTAGTCATTTACACTAATATATGTGCAATTATACTTTTATACCTTAAGTATATTCATTTTTCACCATATCACATTTAGTTTTTTCTTCCTCCTCCATATTTGGATGAATTAATTGTAATTATTATAAAAAATCTATCAATCCATATTTAATTAATTTTTTAAAGTAAATAATTTAAAGGAAAGTGTAATTAATTTTTTAGAAGTTTTAAAATAATTAATAAATTATTTTTTCTTATAAAATTACGCAGAATTTTCAAGGAATTTTTTGTTTAATACACAGAATTTGTTTCTATTATTCTTAACAATTATTATGGTTTAATTATTCTAAGAATTTGGTAAATAAAATTTTGTTACCAATTAAACTTTATTAATTTTTTTACCAATTAATTAATAATATTAGTTTGTGAGGAAAAGTTGAAAGAGAGGATTTTACATTTATTTATTGGATTGATATGTGAATATAGAAACAATATTAGCGATTAATAGATATTTGTTAATTTCAATTTTATATTTTCTTACCAAATAAGCTTTATTAATTATTTGACCAATATAATATTTAATTAATTGATCACAAAAGTTTGGCGGGAAAAATGAAATAGGATGATTTTACTTTTATATATATAAAAAATATAGATATAGATATAGATTAGGATCTTTTAATATTTTCAATCAATTAGTAATATCCGTTTTTCTTTTCCATTTTATCTTTATTATTGTTTGGACAAAAATTTCACAGAAGATGATTTTATTTTTATTAATAGTAGTATAGATATAGAAGTATATATAATTATTCGAATTTTTATTATTGGTGTAAAAAAAATTAATTGATTATTTTTTTTTATAAAATTACACAGAATTTTTAAGGAATTTTCTTATTTAATACGCAGAATTTGTTTACATTATTCTCACAATTATTATGGTTTAATTATTCTAAGAATTTGGTAAATAAAATTTTGTTACCAATTAAACTTTATTAATTTTTTACCAATTAATTAATAATATTAGTTTGGGCGGAAGTTGAAGGAGATGATTTTACTTTTATTAATAATATTGAAATGTGAATATAGAAACAATATTACCAATTAATAGATATTAGTTAATTTTAATTTTACATTTTCTTACCAAATAAGTTTTATTAATTTTTTTTTTTGAAAACAAAGTTTTATTAATTATTTGACCAATATAATATTTAATTAATTGACTACAAAAGTTTGGGCGGGAAAATGAAATAGGAGGATTTTTACTTTTATATATAGTATAGATAAGATTTGTTGTGTATCAGTGTTGAAATTGATTACTTCAAAATTATATTAGGAAAAGTCTAAACAAAAAATAGAAGAAAGAGCATGGCTAATTGATATTATTTTAAGTAACAAAAATATACTATAATCAAATGAAGTGAATCACTATGTTTAATTATCATAGTAAGATTAAAATGTTAAATACATGTTGGTAATATTGACGTAATATGTGAATGTTTAATTTTCTTTAATTATAGACGTAATATGTGTATGTTTATTTTTCTTTAATTACTCACCGTAATATGTTTATGTTTAATTTTCTATATGGGAAAGAAAATTTATTATTAATTCCAATAAAATGAGGTTGTTTTATTATGATTACTATATGGTAATTAAGGAATATATATTATTCTTAATTAATATTCTGCTAACTATTATGTCCGTTTAATTATGAACGTAATATGTGTATATTTAATTTCCTTTAATTATGTCCATAATATTTGTATGTTTAATTTCCTTTAATTATGTCCTTAAAATGTGTATGATAAATTTCCTTAATTGATTAGATAAAATTCATATTACGTCAAATATAAAAAATAGATTAATAAAAGTATAATGTGTGAATTAATTTCTTAATTATCATAATTATTAAGATTTTATTAAAAAATAACCATTGACATAATTTTATATGGGTAATAATTTTCATAATTATATGGACGTAATTCACAAGCATAATAATATGTGAATTTGAATAATTATCATAATTTTTTTCATCTCCTTAATTACGGAAAGTATTAATTCTTTAATTGCCATAATTTTTAAGAATTTATTTAAAAGTAGTCAAAGAAAGTGTACGGATAATTGATATTTTTAATTACCATAATAAATTTAGATGTTAAATACGATTGTTAATTACCACGGATTATTTAAATGGTAAATACTATATGGTTATTACCTATGTAGATTACCATAATAAACAGATTAACATATGGATCAGTATTATAGAAAAGAGAAAGCTTTATAGGAAAGATATATTAGGATTAATTAAAATATGATAGAAAAATTATATTAGAGGAATTATATTAGGAAATTGATTAGCTAGTATCAATTATGCTAATTTTTTCTAATTTTATATTTGTAATTAATGTTATAAACGAATTTAATAGGAAAATTTAATTAGGATATTTTATTAAAGAGTTTTGGATTATTAATATTATTATATTATTAATTATTAATATTACGAAAATTATTTTAGGAAATTATATATATGGACCAAAATTGCCATTTTGCTAATAGTCATGGGACCAAAATTGGTATTTGCTCTATATATATATATATATATGATCGCGTTCAGGTGCGTACTGGCCGCCCAAGAAAGAACTGCGGATGAATCACAGCGCGCCGTGTCCGGAATGTAGTTGCACATAACGTTATAACTAGGTGCACCTAGGTGCATAAATGTTAACAAGGTAAATTACGTGCACCTGTAAGTGAAAATAGATGCACACGTGCAAGTAAAATGTATTACAAGTGCAAGTAAATTGTACAATGAGCATCAATACTAAGTGCACCTAATGTTATAACTAGGTGGTGCATGAATGTTAACAAAGTAAATTACTTGCACTTTAAGTAAAATGTATTGCAGATGCAAATAAAATATATTACAGGTGCAAGTGAATTGTACACTGAGTATCAATACTAAGTGCACCTAATGTTATAACTAGGTGCACCTAATGTTATAATTAGGTGCACCTAGGTTGCACCAGATACATGAATATTAATAAGGTAAATTACTTGCATTTGAAAGTGAAAATATTTGCGGAAATAGGTACATGAATATTAACAAGGTAAATTACTCGCATCATTTAGTTTTAGTTAGGTAAATAGGTGCGAAAATATGTACACTTTTTGAAACTAGGTGCACTTGTAAGTGAAACTAGGTGCACCAAAGTTCCAATTATTTACGAAAATGCCACCGCGTCATTTTTTTAAAACTGCATCTGATTCTTTGATCTGGACACGTGGATGGCTGTGATTTGTCCGCAGTTCTTTCATGAGCGAGAGTACGCATGAGAGTGCAACCCTATATATATATATATATATATATATATATATATATATAGGGTCATTTCCATTTTTGGTCCTACTGTTATTGGGGCATTGCCAATTTTAGTCCACTTCATTCATTTTTGCCATAATACGGCCAGTCTTATTTAGTCCTTGCCACTTTTAGTCCACCGTTAAAATTTTCGTCAAATGGCCGTCCAAAACAGGGGTATTTTTTGTCTTTTCATGCTTTGGTCATCTCCTTGACCCTTTGCAGTGGTTTCCTTACACATTTTCATCCAATGAAAAGGTCCGGCGAAAGCCATGTGAGCCACACATACAAAACCATGACTTTCGCCGGACCTCTTCATTGGATGAAAATGTGTAAGGAAAACCACTATAAAGGGTAAACGAGATTATCAAAGCATGAAAAGGCCAAAATACCCCTGTTTTGGACGGTTATTTGACAAAAATTTTAACGGTGGACTAAAAGTGGCAATGACTAAATAAGACTGGCCGCAATGTGGCAGAAATTAATGAAGTGGACTAAAATTGGTAATGCTCCAATAATAGTAGGACCAAAAATGGAAATGGCTCTATATATATATATATATATATATATATATATATATATATATATGGATAATTAATAAAATCAATGGTTTTACTAAAATGCCTATGACTTTGGGTGGGAAAATTTGGGAGGAGGATATTGCTTTTATATATATATATATATATATATATATATATATATATATATATATATATATTAGATTTGGCATCTAAATCATCAAACATAAATTACTTTTAATTTAAATGCTACTTGCAATAATAGGTCAGAAGATGTGATTAATTGCACAATTTTCTAAGTTTAAGTGTCTAATTGAATATTTTCTAGTTTGGAAGGCTTAATTGCACTCTAATGAATATTTCAAATACTTATTTGACCCTTAATCCCCAACTAAAAATATGCTCAAAGGATATTAAAAAAAAAAAAAAAAAGTTCTGTAAATTTTTAATTATCCCATGAGACAGGATATTCTTCATCCACATTCTTAGTACTTGAACTGAGGCATTAGTTATATAAAAATCCCAAGAAACCATCAACCATGACAGATAAACATGAACTCCTTGCCTGGATATGATGAAATCTTCTTATTATGTTACCAAACAAAAGGAGCAAAAATTTATTGTGATCAATGTCTGAGAGTTAAAGACATTCCCAGTTTAGGTGAGTTGTTGATATGCTTAAGATTGGTCTCTCCTGCAATGGTTAGGCACAGCGCCGAGAAAAGCTGGTACTGGATCATGGCTGCAACGCCGCCATCTGTAGCCACTCGAGCTTTCATGAGTTGAGAGGGGAGCAAGGAATGCTGCACACCAAACGTCAGAGTTGTCTGGTTGCTGAAGAATCTATGGACCACCTCTGCTGCAACAACTGTGTTTGTGTCTGGATTCACTGTCCGGTCGCAGGAAGCCTTCAATGTATCAAACTTGTCCTTCCTGGAGTGTTTATGTATGCATTATGTTAGTATAAAATCTATAACTAATAGTGAATGAGCAACTTTATTTCCTTATATACCGCCATCACATTTAACTTTATTTTCTTATCGACTATCATCACATTTTTGAGAATCAGGGTGTTCGCCTTGACCCTTTACGGGCCTGTGCTCAACAATTCCCCTAGTCACATAGTGCTGGACTTGGCCCTTTACCGCAGCCTAAGAATCTCTCTGGTCACATAGTGCTGGACTCATGGTTGAAAAAATCGTTAGGCGGGGATTAATAGGGGCCTAGGCATCGGTGTATTTGTTTATTTTACTTTTTACTTTTTATTTTTTAAAGTTTGTTTAAGTATTTTTAATTTTTTAAAGACTAATAATTATAAATTATATAATACTTTAATAGTTAATACTAAAATATTAAATATTAACCTAAAAAATATCAAGAGATTGTACAATTTAGGGTTATTTCGTTCAAAATGATTTTGTTTTGCGTGAAATAACCCATTAAAAAAAATAATAGTTAGCCGACTAGTTAGCCTAGTCGGTGCCTAGGAGGTCTAGGCGGCGCCTAGGAGGCCTAGGTGGTCGGCGGTCGCCTAGTTCGCCAGCCGCCTAGACCACCATTTAAGGTGATACGCTAGGCGGTCGATTTACGCCTAGCGCCTAGGCATGGATTAACCGGCGCCTAGGCGGGATTTTTGTGCTTGACTTGGCCCTTATCGGCATTCGCCTAACAATTCCCCTTGCCACGTGGTGTTGGACTTGGTCGTTGACCTCTGCCCAACAATCCCCTTAACCAAATGGTGCTGGACTTGGCTTTTACCAGCTTCAGCCTAACAATCTCCTTAACCACATGGTGATTTAGCCTTTTATCGACCTCTGCCCAACAATCCTTTAGCCAAATTGTGCTGAACTTGGCCCTGACCTCCACCCAATAATCCCTTTAGCTATATGGTGCTGGACTTTACCCTTTACCGGCCTCCGACCAACCACCAGCAGATTGACAGTGTGGCTGAAATATGAATCAGAATTCAGTAAAAGAAGAAAGGAACATTTACAGGCTTACAGGGCTAATGAAGCACTGAGAAGAGCAGTGTTGAAGCTCAAACTGGCATCATATTTCGCCAGCTTCGCAGCTGCTGTATCGAAAGAGAGATCAGTACCGACGCAGAAGTTGCCATTTCCCAAAGAACCAGAGAAGTTCAGCGATGGGCTCCTCGCCAAACTGATCCCCGTCGTCACTCCAAAATAATTCTGCAGGTATTGCACTTCCACCTGTATGTTGGTATATCTATATATGATTAGCTTCAGTCCTGCACTGCAATCTATGAATAAATTCGAAACTCTCACCCTGTTGGATCTTTGATAAGGTAGCCCATATCTGAAGATTGTACTAAGTCCATGCAAAATCTTAACTGCAGAGAAACAAAACAAGAAGACTTTCAAAATCATCAATTTCAAATGTGTGTTTTCTGGAAACTCACAAAGCTTAGTTGCATTTCAGTTTTAGAAAATATACCTTTACAGACAAGGCGGAAACTCCAATCAAGCCATCTGTAATTGTAGCAATCTGGCTGTTGTATGTAATCTTTGTATAGTACATCTAACATATATTCAACAATATGAAGTTACTTCTTCTTCAAAAACCAAAAAAATAAATAAATAAAAAAAAAAATTTTAATGATAAATTATTAAATTTACCTCTGGCTTTTTTGCCTATATCATGGTAGGTACCCGGATGCTTGCTCATATCTTTTTAATTTATAGCTTGGGTTTCACTTTAGCTCACTTGATTTTGTTTTTATAAAGATATATGAAAAGAAGTAGACAAAAAAAGAAGTTTCCTTTCTACATGAGGAAATTTCCTGCAAACTTCATTCAGTCCGGGCTAGCAGAATGAGAGGAAAGTCTGCATAAATGTCCATAAATAGCAACCCAGGACAAGAAGAGGAAGGGAAAGTTGTAGTGAAGAATTTTCTGCATCAGACCAGAGGGAGCTGAGGTTTCACAAATAGGAGCAAACAAGCAGAATGGTGAACTCTATACTACTTTTTAGTCCTCATTTTCTCTTTGAAAATATACACTCAATAGGAGTTGCTATCAGTAGGAGTCCAACCCGGCTTTCCTCCCTTAGAGGACGTTATCACCCGTGGAAGCTTATTTCCTCAATTATCTCCTACAAGGAAGGCTACGCTAGGGTCATTCATATATCCCATGTTCACAAAGCCATTCATGTAGTTCGATAGCGGGTTTTGTGGTTAATATTGGGGTTACTGATAGTTTCTTTGTTAAGTGGTAAAGAGAGGGGTTCTAGAGATTGATTGTGGAATTGGATTCGAAAACGGTGGTTAGGGTGATGAGTGAGAACTATGAGTTTAGTTACTTTATTACGGAGTATTATTATTATTACTGATTGCAAGTTTCTTGCTTTGGGTTTGAAAAGGTTATTTCCACACATGTATGTGTTGAGGAAAGGCAACAGATATGTTGATTTTTTTGCTAATCTTCTTGAGGTTAAGGATTAGGGTAGAACGGTCTTAGATGAATTATATGGAGTATATATGTAATTTTCATTTTAATACAATAGAAAGACCCAACAAATCTACCTATATTTTACATACTAGGGCAACGAGTATATTTCTTAACCTCATTTGGATACTAGTCATTATGCACGTGTTTCGTGAATAATAGTCATTATGCATGCGTTTCGTGAATAATAATAATGTCCAACGAGAGCAAATATAATGACAATAATGAAACTTTGGACAAGTGAATATTATAATAGATTATAGTAATATACATAAAATATATATTAATATAATAATTATAATAATACATACTAACATGGTTGAAAAAATCGCTAGGCGTTCCATGGGCGCTCGGGGAGTGCCTAGCGCCTAGGACGCCTAGGCGGGGATTAATCGGCACCTAGACGCCGGTGTATTTTTTTATTATTTTTTTAAAAGTTTATTTAAGTATTTTGAATTTTTTAAAGAATAATAATTATAAATTATATAATACTTTAATGGGTTGTTTGGTTCACGGAATAGGCCTGGAATGGCATAGCATTCCCAGTAATAGGCCTATTCCGTTGTTTGGTAAGCATTTGTATTCCCAGGAACAATGTTCCTAGGAATGACCTATTCCTTCCGGAGGGGGAATAGCTATTACCTAGCACCCCCCTGGTATTAACCTATTACTGATCTCTCAGGAATAGCTTATATATTTTATTTCCAATTTTACCCTTCTTTAACCTAAAAACTTTTATGTTTGTCTTTTCACCTCTTCTGCCATTTGCATCAGATTTGAATTCGATCTTCTGTCCATCTCCTGAACATCAGCAATGGAGCACAAGCGACCGGCTGGCACTGCCGCGTGGTCCGACGTGAGAGGCGGTCATACGGTGGCGGAAGGCGAGGTCATGATCTAGAAAGGCCTACAGGATCCAAAAATTAAGTTTCTGAGGGAGCAATTGGAGAAAGTCGGCTGTAAAATTACTGATAATTTCTTCAAATCAGTCCGCTGCGATACGCTGATGTCTAGCTTTTTCTGTCCAAAGAGCAACGATTCAAGTATGTGCAAACAATTTGAGATTTCAAGATGAAGTAACACAAGTGCTTATCCATGAGCTCATCCATGAACTCTGATGGGGTGGAGGAGGGCAGAGAAACTGACTGCTGAGAGAAGGGAGACGATGAAGAGAGTGATTGAATCTGTAGAGTGAGTGGATTTAGATCTAGGGTTTTATAATAATAATAATAATAATAATAATAATAATAATAATAATAATAATAATAATAATAATAATAATAATAATAATAATAATTAAATAATAATAAAAATAAAATAATAATAATAATAAAATAATAATAATAATAAATAATTAAATAATAATATTATTATAACAATAATAATAATAATAATATTATTATTATTATTATTATTATTATTGTTATTATTATTATTATATTTTGTAAAAGGGTATTTATGTCTTTTAAACCTATATTCCATTTCTATTCCTTAAATCAACCAAACACTGGAATAACATTCTTAAAGCTATTCCTCCTGTGAACCAAACAATGGAATACAAATCCTATTCTATTCCTTCTCTATTCCATTCCTCAAGAAATAACATTCCTATTCCCTTAAAATTCATTCCGTGAACCAAACATGCAGTAATAGTTAATACTAAAATATTAAATATTAACCTAAAAAATCTAGAATTTGTATAATTTAGGGTTATTTTGCTCAAAACGATGTTGTTTTGAGTGAAATAACTCATTAAAAATAAAAAGAACAATAGTTAATCAACCGACTAGGCGGCCTAGTCGGTGCCTAGGAGGTCTAGTCGGCACCCAGGAGGCCTAGGCGGTCAGCGTCTAAGCGGTGCTTAGGCATCCTAGGCGGTGCTTAGGCGGCCTAGTCGGAACTTAGGCGATCGCCTAGCCGGCCAACCGCCTAGACCACCATTTAAGGTGATATGCTAGGCGGTCGACCGGCGCTAGGCGGGGATTAATCGGCGCTTAAGCGGAATTTTTGCAACACTGCATACTAATAATAAATGAAGATTTGTGCCAAACTTCGGATGAAGACAAAATGGATTGCTGCTGGACCAGGAATATGATTGTGACGGACCTTCATTAGGTTCCTGGGGTTTCCCCCTCCCTTCTTAATAAAAAAATAATAATAAATGAAGATTAGTTCAATTTGAAGCATACATTTAAAACTAAACATCAGTCAATAAGAGAAAAGGCAACCATAGTTAATGTCTTCACACACACGAAGCTGCTCATTATTGCGCATTTTATAAATTCATATTTGTATTCTTTTTTCTAATTACGTTTCACCTAAAACTAATATGATGACGCCTTCACGAGCATGAAAAGAAAAAGGGTCACACTTGTGTGAGACCGTCTCACGGATCCTTATTCGTGAGACGGGTCGGGTCGGGTCAATACACCATGCAAATGTCATATTTATATGTGTAAATCTCACACTTATATGCTCAAATATAACACTAATCAAAAATACAATTTTTGTTACTTATAAGAGAAAAAATAATACATTTTTCATAATAAGTAATGTTGACAAATGCCTCTCACTTATAAGGGCAAATATAATACTTTTGAGGAAAAATGTAATACTTTTAAATTGAAATGTAAAAGTATTGTATTTTCCCTTAAAAGTATTACATTTACCCTAATAAGTAACAAAAATTTTATTCCTGATTAGTATTAAATTTGAGCATATAAGTATGACATTTGTGCATATAAGTGGTACATTTACATCTTGACCCGACCCGACCCGGCACACAAGTTTTTGCGAAAGAAAAATATTTTTACCTTAGCTTGCAAACCGAATTGCTCATCCTGAGGGTTTGTTGGGGTTCCTACTTGTCGATGCCAGCAGAGCCAGATTCAAAAGGATCAGATAGGGTCTACTACTCTACTTTATGTGGAGGTGGTTTCACCCAAAAAAAAAAAAAAAAACAATATTAACAAAACAAAAAAAGCAATGTATGTTATGACAACAAGTACAAAATCCATAAAAAAAAAAAAGTTGCTTGCAAGCATCACAAAAGCTATCGAATGAATCACCTTGCTATTGCAAAATTGAAAGAATAGGACTGTTGAAATAGTTGACTAAGTGAAGAACTAGGCGAGGGCAAAACAAGTCATGCTCATAGAAAGTAACTTGAAATTCAAGAAGAAATT
The DNA here is from genome assembly GCF_003576645.1 of Ipomoea triloba. Lineage (NCBI taxonomy): Eukaryota > Viridiplantae > Streptophyta > Magnoliopsida > Solanales > Convolvulaceae > Ipomoea > Ipomoea triloba. The sequence goes on along the minus strand of NC_044926.1, from coordinate 12,283,475 downwards.
GTTTTACGGTCACCAAGGCGACTAATATATTATTGTTCTTGAGGAAGCATTCTCACACCTAGCTAGTAGCCATATATATAGAGAAAGCATTTGAATATCTGGGGGGCATGAAACTCGCTGACTAGTTGAAGGATTTCATTATGGGTACTCTCAAAGAAAATTTTGATGAAATTCAATCCTCATACACTACCTATACCAAAAATTTGAAGATGTTTAGCTATTAGCCTCCCACATTTAGGGATGGCAACGGGGCGGGGCGAGGAGTATACTCCCGTTCCTCGTCCCCGCGACCCCGTCCCCATCCTCATTCCTGTCCCCGTTTCCGTTCCCGTTCCCAGCAAAAAATTGAAAATATTATCCATCTCCGTCCTCGCGAGGAATTAGGCGGAGACGAGGATTCCCCATTCTCCATTACTCTTAGTCAAAATGTAAAATTATTATAATCTTTAATAATAAAAAAAATTTAAAATCTTAATCCTAGTTTCAAAAATTAATTAAAAATTAAGTCTATATTATATATATATATATAGGTCGTATGAAGCATACAGTATTTAAAAACATAATAAGTATGAATGAAGGTTATACCCTTCATTTATGTCTGTTTTTTCCGTTAAGTTTTATTTGTACATTATGCTATAAAAGTTGTACTTTACAATATATTAGACAAACATACCCCTACCGTTATAACTTCCGTTATCTTTTCCACTACTGTTATCATGCACATGCATCCACTATATATGTTAGTTATTTCCTAAAATATAAATATAAAATTTATAAAAATATTACATTATTATTATTATTATTATTATTTACAATAATTTAAATATCTAAAATCTAAATAAATTTAAAATTTTAATATAAAATATTAATATTGGGCACCTATTTTTTGCGCATCGCGCATAAGAAAAACTAGTTACAATACTAACTCTAAAAGAAATTAAGGGGGGTGTATTCAATCATGACTTTCATAGAATTTTAAAGACTTTTATGAACTTTAAAAGTTTGGAGATATTCAATTCAAACTTTTAGAGAGTATTTAAAAGTCATGCGGTATTCGATCAAGATTTTTAAAGAGTTTTAAAAAGTCATGTTGTATTCTATTAAAACTTTTAAAGAATCTTTAAAAGTCATGTGGTATTCAAAAAGTTATGAATTTGTAAGGACTTTTTAGTTTTAGAACTTCTGTAGGCTTTTATATACTTTTCCTTCTCAAATATAAATAGTTGAAATCTAACCCCCAATCCCAAGATTTCAAAATTTTCTTTCTACCAACACTGATGGCCTGTTTGGTTGGATGCAATTTGGGGGGAATTGCAATTCATTGAATTGCAATTCAGTGAATTCCCAAACTACAGTGTTTGGTTGGAGGGAATTGCAATTCCGCAGAATTGCAATTCCCTCCAAATGATGAATTGTAATTCATGGGGTACCCCCCATGAATTGCAATTCTGTGGAGAGGATGGGCAATTTGTTGGTGTAAAGACAATTTTGCCCCTCCTCTCATACCCTTTTGTCTTTTTTTTTTTTTAATTTGAAAGAATTATTATTATTATTATTATTATTATTATTATTATTTTGAAAAAATTATTATTATTATTATTATTATTATTTTGAAAGAATTATTATTATTATTATTATTATTATTATTATTATTATTATTATTGTTTGAATGAATTATTATTATTATTTTTTTAAAAGAATTATTATTATTATTATTATTATTACTACTACTACTACTACTACTATTTCTCTCTCTCTCTATTTAAACTCTATTTTTTTCTCCTTATTTAAAATTTTAAACTTTATAAACCTTATACCTAAATTTAATAAATTATTTTTTCTTCATTATCCAATATTTTCTACATACCTAAACTCTATCAATTTTTTTCTCTCTCCTAAACTTTACAATCTTCCTCTAAAAATTCAAAATAATAGTTTTTTATTTCATTGTTGCTTGTATATTTTGATTTTTTTTCTATGAACTTTTTATCTCTAACTTCTAAACTTTTTCTCCTAAATACATGAACAAAGTAAATTTTTTAATCTATCACCGTCAATTTTTACTATATGTTTCATAATATTCATATGTTTATTCGTAATATATTTTTTCTTTTTAACATGCTATTACGAATACTAAACTATTGTTCGCATAGCAATTTGAGGCTACAAAGATAATCACCTTGTTGTTGTTAGCAGTCCAAATTTTTCCCATCCCCGTCCCCGTCAGGGCGGGGACCGGAGACGGGCACATTGCCATCCCTACCCACATTTCATCAATTTGATAAATAAGGTAACCATAGGTAACATAAACCCATTTTTTCAAAACATGCAATGATTTAGGCACATATTGTGACCAGGGATTTATCCAAAAATCTTTTTCAGTGGGGGCGAAATAAAAATAAAATGAAACACTTAGAGGTGGAGCCATAAGTATTGTTGATTAGGGAAAAAATACATTAAAATCCGATGAAAATTATTTAAAACAAAAACATAGTTCAAATAGAAATTACATTATAAATCACTCATCTCACTATTACTATTTAAAAGAAAAACCAATGTTACTTATTGATGGGGGGATTAGGGAGTTGGGCTTGGGCCACAAAATAACTATGCGAAGCCCAAGGCAGTACACGGGTAAACTTGGCCTGAGTCGGCCGAACCGGGTACAACCAGTGGTGGCTGAACCGGGTATGGCGGCCGAACCGGGTCCAACCTGTTGACGGCTAAACCGGGTATAGCAACCGTTTTTAGACCATGGTCCACGATATAACAACGGTAAGTATAGTGCCTAATTGTAAAAGTTGTACTTGTTGAATGTTTTTACAATTAGTAAGTGATTCAGATAAGTTCATACATGATCTATTAAGACTTTTTATTGGGCCTATCTCAAGGCCCAAGACTAAACTCATAGAGGCGATTTGGTATGACTTTCTAGTTAATTAAATTTTTCGAAAAATATTTTCAAAGAATATGTTTGATGAGAATATATTTACAGTGAAAATTAATTATTTTCTCTGTTTCATTTTATCTGTCATATTTACTATTTATGTGTCAAACCAACTCTTTCTTCTTTGTTTATTGGGAAAATGACACTTTTTTCTCCCTATGTTATGTGCATATAGCACTTTTTTCCCCTGTGTTATTAAAGTTGCAGTTTTCCCCCTGAAATGTTAAATTAACATTTTTGCCCTTAAAAATAACTATTTCATTTATTTTTCTTCTCCAACAAATTATTACTTATATGTATGGATGATCACGATTCGATTCGAACCTAACCAAACACTGTAGCAATCATAAGGAAATAATATAGACGGTTCTGGTTACGATTTAGAACCGAAAAAAAATAAAATTAAATAATTGTTGAACCGTGAACTGGAACTGAACCACAGTCATATATAGTGAAAATGATCAAACACTTATTTTGATAAATCGGTACGGTTCTGTTCCAATTTCGATTTTGAACAGCCAATCAAAACTTATTTATTTATTTTTAATTTTATTTCTTATTGAAAATAGTCAAAATTCAACAATTATTTTATTTTATTTTTTCGGTTCTAAATCGTAACCGTAATCATCCATACTATTTAAGTTCAATTGCGACAGTGTTCGATTAGGTTAGTATCGAACCGTGATCTTCCATACATATTAGTAATATAATTGGTTGGAGAATAAACATAAATGAAATAATTATTTTTAAGGGCAAAAATGTGAATTTAACATTATATGGAAAAAAATACCACTTTTAAAGTAACTAGGGAAAAAAAATTATCACTTTAATAGGGGAAAAAAATACTATACGCATATAACATAGGGAAAAAATTTCCCTCTTTACAACCAAGCTATTCATAAAAAGTTCAAAGAATTGGTTAAAAGTCAAAATCGTTAGCTTTGGATAATTCATTAAAAAAAAACACACACGTGGTAAGATTCTTGTTGTATAGCTTCAAGATTGCACTTAATTAAACTACTTGACCGTACGGGATGTCAAATAGGCCAACCCACTAAAGTTTGGGTTAACCCTGCAGGATTGTTGGGCTTATTGGTTTGGACTAAATGGTTATGTTTTGTTTTGTTTTTGGGTTGAATTGGTCTTAATCCTAAATTATACACTATTGAGCTTATCCAGCGGGCTAAATCAATGAACTAATTAAAATTAAAAAAATATAAGTGAATATCTACTTATTCACACATTTAATTCAAAATAAAATATTTATTTCATCCAAAATAAGTTATATTTAATAATTAATTCCAATTCAAATCATTATTTTCAAATTTCAATTTAAAAAAACATAACGAAGCATTAACAATGAATTTAAGTTCCAAACATAATCATAATTCATATGCCACAAATCTACCATCAACACTAAAGTTCAAAACAAAAATTTTTTTCTATACCAAAAAATAAAATATTTATATTCCAAATAAACTCTTAAAAGTACTAAAATGAAAATAAAAGAAATTACTTTAGTTGTTGGCGTTTTTTGCAAGCTTCTACTTTGGAATAATTCTCTGTTGCAGCAATTCTCTGGTGAAGAAATTCTTCGATTGATGCTTACTACTACGTGTTGCTGCAATTTCTGGTGAAGAATCTTGGATCGAATTAACCTTGCTCTAACTCACGGTCCAGCTCGTCAATTCAATGGGTTAGTCCAACTCAACTCAATAACTCTATAAGGCCAGCCCAATTACCTATTTTTTCTATTGGGTTGATTTTCTTTTAGATTTTAGCCCTATAAATTTTAGGGTTTATTGGACCAACCCATTGGTTTAGAGCTAAATTGACATCCTTCTATACCAACCCTTATTCAAATAAGATTATTCTTGTAATTATTCTTTAATTGAGAGTTACACTTATTCAAACAAGATTCTTAAAGTTATTCTTTGATAGTACTTGATAATCAATCATACTTCACTTGGTTGTATCAATTATGTATTGTCAATTTGTCATACGAATTTTAATAGTGTTTTATACAATGAAATATACTATACTCCATTGTATACAATACAATTGGCACCATAGAAAAATCAATTATACTTTTTAAAAATATATATATAAATCAATTGAAGTTAAACACTTCTTTCTCATCAATTAGAGAGGGATACATTTTGTGGTTAATGTAAGGTTTCATGAGAAAATATTTTCTCAATTAGAGAGAAGGATAAAGAGAACACCAATATTTTAACTTTTAAGAACATTTACTATATGTAACATTAATTCCTACTTCCTTAGTTTTACTTTTGTTGTCTCAATTCTTGCTTTTTCAGTTTTACTTATGATGTGATAAGCAATAATAAACTATTTTCAATCCCAAGAAAAATAAAAATAAGAATTTGCATAGTATTTTTCTTTAAAAAAAAAGAAAAAGAAAGAATAATATCATAAAGTTGTATAATATTGTGAAAGTGTATAGGTAGAACTATAATCCATGAAAAACTAAGAAAGATTTGTTTCCCAAAGCTGACAAGAATATAAAAAGAAAAAAAAAATAAAAAGAAAAGTAGGGCACTTCTAATTAACAATCTAGCAACCAAGAATTGTGTATCCTATGATGTTTACAATGAATCTTTCTAAGGAAGTTATGTCTCAATGCTAGCATTAATGCTTTTCTCTCATCCAGTCAACAAAATCGTCCAAGATCAACGGCCAAGCAAGCTCTTCATCATAATTGCTGAAATCTGGGAAGCTAATCTGTTCAAACAAGACAGGTTTCTGTTACTTATATGACTAAACCAAGAACAAGGCAAAGACAAAAGGGCAGTTAACCTTAATAATTGAATCATTCAAGAATTGGGAAATTGAAGTATTACCTCACTGAGAAACCTGTGAAATCCTAGCCACTGATCCATGGTTATAACCTTGTAATCTTTTTGAACCTGACCAGAACACAAACAATTAGCAGTTCCCATCATGGTATTGGGCACATAATCTCTGTCAGATTAAAAACATGAAATAATAATAATAACCGGGAAATCCACAGTCACAATCTGAGAGTGTGTACAATTCACCTGTATATACTCAATAAGTGCTGCAACTTGTGGTTGAAATCGGGGGCCTAACACGAGATCCAGAAGTACACAAACGATTTCAGTCTCGACGCACTTCTGATTATCCTCTAGAAGACGGGAAGAGAAAAGGACGATAAGCAGCTGAAGAAGAACACAGCAACAGAAGAAGATATATATATATATATAAGAGCATACCTGTTAAGCAATACTGAAATGCATAGGCATAGAAGTCTACAAAGTTTGATGGACTTTCCAGCTGCAAAAAGAGAACGAAAAACGAGTTAAGAGCTTGGCAAAAAATATAATACACTTCATAGAGCTCAGTTATCACAGACAGAAATGAATGAAACACATGTAAATCACATATACCTCTTCCTCAAGCTGTCCAAATGCCTTCTTTATATTCTCTACTGTATCAGCCTTTAGCTCTTTAGCCCCATTTCGCCATTCCTCCTAGTAAATCATAACCAGCCTAATGTTACTCCCAATACAGGAACGAGTAAAGTTTTAAACCGATAATAAGACTATACATCTCGCTTACCAGAGTAAAATAGCCTTGTCTTCCAGCTTGCATTTTCCTAAAACCCAAACCCATAAGTGTTAACACAGCATACAGAACATACACAAAGAGATGGAAGTAAAATTTTAAGAGTGAATTAGTATACCATGCAAGCATTAGCATTTTGATGTCAGTATGGGCAACTCCCAGATGTGAGCAGAGATTTTCAATTCCTTCAGGCCTATTCAATGTGGAAGATAAGAATAAGTTGACAAATGAAGAAGCTAATAAATCCAGTTTATTTTTCCTTTTTGAGTGAAGCGGAAACTCGCAACCACTATTAAGGACGTGCATTGAGTAAACTTAGTAGGCTAAAATCAAGAAGGCAAATAGATAATTGTTCCCACTAAGAGTTGAACTTGTAATATTGTGGTTACTAAGTCAACGATCTGACCAACTTGACTGGATCTTTTTTTTCTCTTATGGCTGAGTAAACATAGCCAGCTCAAATAAAAAAGACCGATATGTTGTTCTCACTAAGAGTTAAACTTACTGTGGTTATCAAATCAACAGCTCAATCAATTTGGCTAGAAATCCAAGTCTACTCTTACAGGTAAATAAGATGCAGAAAATCAAAGTGATGAGCAGAGTAGAAGAATACTTACTCAATCAACCCAGATGAATCATTAGCATATGTATAGAACAGTTTATCAATTCGTTCTAACTCCATATCTTCTTCTGCACAGAGAGGAATAAAGTGAGGCAGTGTAATACAGTTTCGGAACCATGTTCTTGAAAGAAAACCAGACGTAAAGCAGATGTAGTACCGGAGCTAACGGTATCCGGCGACGATGGAGGGGAAGAAGAGGCGGAGCGTTTCTGGGATGCAGCGCGTTTGGACTTACCACGACCCATGGAGATGGAGAAGCTTAGACAACAAGATCAGAGAGAAACTGCAGCGCAGCTTTCAGGAGGGATTTTAATTTGCAGAAACTAAAAATCCGATCATCGTCCTTTTATAGTTTCCTAGAATTTCAGTACACCTTATTATACTAGGAGTAGGACTAGACTAGGACTAGAAGTGTGTATATTGAGTTATAGACAATCGCTGGACATGTTACGTTTGAGATGTTGTAATTCCTAAACATTTGGTACACCTTATTGTACTAGAAGTGTGAATATTGAGTTAGGTTGAGTAATGTCTTTGTATATATTTTAATTATTAATTCAGATTTCAAATGGATATATATATATATATAAGGGTTCATGTGCTATTAGGAATAAATTGTAATTAGATTTTGATGAACCAAAATGTAATATAGGATAAAAATTTAGTCCCCTATTTATTTTATTTTTGTATGAGTCTTCTCAACAAGTTCAAAAAAGTATTTTTCAAGAAGAAGAAGAAATTGGTACGTAGAAAGACTTTGAAGTCTATGATCTCAAATTAATTTTTGGAAGAAAGTATTTTAAAGATTTTAGTCTTGAAAGAAGATACAAATTATGGAACTACATTTTTTATTTATGAAATAAATCAGCCTCTCTCTAATTTAAAGTAAGAATTCATGTAATTTTTGCCAAGGAGAAAATCATGCAAATGAAGGAGAGGTCACACTTTTAGGAGAGGTCACAATTTTAGAAGAAAGAATGAAAATCATGCCATTTTGAGTAGATGAAGAAAATGTCACACTTTTAGAAGCTATGAATTATTCTACAAGTCTTGATTAAGCAAGGAGTATAAGAAAATATTGGAACAAAAAATTAACAAGAATTCAAGTGGTATAAATAGAAGGAAAGGATTAGTAATGTATTTAATGCCAAAGGTTTAAGGATCAAATTTTCTTATTAACAAATTTTTGAAAAAGTCACGCTTCTCTTAAATGGGGAAGGAGGTCACGGTTGACACACCTTAAGTTTCAACAAGTACTCACCTTAAGCAAAAAAAATTACGCACCTTAAGCAAATCAATCACGCAACTTAAGTACAAAAATCACGTACTTTAAGTACAAAAACCATGCACTTTAAGAAGGAAAATCACGCACCTTAAATTTGATTTAGATGCAAAAATTAGCAAAAATTACCAAATTGTCACTGCATTTTTTTTTTAAATTTTGATAATCCTGGACGTTGATTTAAGCAAGATCAATGGCTCATATTTAACCGCACGGGAGACACTCAACCGCATGCGAACTGAATTTTATATATATATATATATGATCTCTCCGCAGAACATACACAACTTTCATCAACTTTTTGCATCTTAAATGAAAACCCTTTGTTTCCTACGCATTAAATTCTCACACTAAATTACTTTGCTCCTACTTCTTCAAATTGCTACTAAGAAGTATGATTCTAACTTAATCTTCTTACCTTATGTTAGTTTTTATTTTTGTTTTTAATCATATGCATATCTGTATCCAAAAGACGTAAATCCTGTTTGAGCCGAAGCAATCCGTGTAGTCTAAAAACCTTCGAGGAAGAAGTACGGAAGGGAAAAGAGTACCCAAATAAGGTTTATAGATGTTGTTAGGATTGTAGATGGAGAAATCTGGTAGTAGGATATGAATGAAAAGGTGAGGGTTTTAGATAAGATATGATTATTTGGCAAACATAAAAACTAACATGAACGGATAAGATTAAAAAGAATCATATCTGGAAGTAGTTAAAAAGAAGAAGAATGAGTAAAGCTTCAAAACTATTGAAAAAACATAAAATTTGAAAAATAAATTTACAAACGTTTTGAGAAAAACTAAATTCGTCTAAAATTTCTAAAATGGAAAAAAAAAATCATTCAAGACTATTTTGGAAACAATGAAAATTTTCAAGTTGAAAGAAATTTTGGAAATAATTTCACAACATATTATTTGGATGAAAAATCAAAAGATGAAAAATTTATGGAATACACAATTGATATACCAAATTTTAATGAACAAATTTTATTACCTACTTAAAAAATTCTCTTTTCCAGATTTGGTAAAACAAATTATCAAGCGTTTAAAATTTTCTGTATTTCAAGAAAAATTTATACTGGATGAATTTAAGAGACAAATAGAAAGAGAATTTGGCGGAGAAAAATTAGATAATTTAAGTGAAGAAATTCTTGAACTGGTCCCCCAGTCAAAACATATCAGAAATTTTGAAGCAGAATTTCATCAACAACATGTACACATAAATTATGAAATAGGAGAATCCTCTAGGTATTAACCTCCTGTTTATCTTATCATTTATGACTTTGATGATTATAATTCTGATAATAATTATGAAAATCATTACAATGATAATAATTATGAAAATTATTACAGCGGAGCCGAAACAGACTATATTAACTTTTCTTAGCAATTTTTATTAACATTAAAAGATGGAACCATTAAAAATTCAAAAATCATTTGGAAAAGAAATTTGTATTACAAACCTCAACATACTTGCATTAATCAGATCAAATTTACCCCAATATAAACAAGAACAAATTTTAAAAAGAAGATTAACCTTTGTAAAAACTCAGAGGCAACAAATCTCTAATTTTATCTTCACACATGAAACTCCTAAAGAAGAAATTAATGAGATTCAAATGTAAAAAGCACTTTTGGTCCCCCAATTAGTAACACATTTGAAATGTTATCCCTATCTTTCAATTTGAACACATTTGGTCCCTCAATTATTGAGACAGTTGTCAATTTAGTCCTCAATTAACACCGTTTATACTATGGGCAAATTTGGAAAGTGAATATAGCAACGTTCAATTTTCCCCTTTCATCCGCCTTGTCTCCCTTCTTTCAACCCACCACTGTAACTGAACCCTAACCTTTTACACAGTTAACCCGTTTGAAGAGAAGCAGCCATTGACGCTATTGAGGACGCAAGTGTTGAGCAAGGACTAGTAGGAAGATTAGTGGGTTTGATAGTACTCCTACTTGTAAGTATTCGAACCTAATGTTTGAGAACTCTAAGTGTTTGTTTATTTTCTTGTTCGCATATTTGCATATGAATTACATATATATATATATATATATATATATATATATATATATATATTTCATACTTGTGTTGGTAGAAGTGATGCCTAGCATGTGCATTTTGTTGGCTTCTTATGTTATTGTTTGGTGGGGGCCTTTGTGGTAAAGAAAAAGGAAAGACTGTTTTGTTTTGTTGAATAGAAAAAGGGTAGAATAAAGGGGAAAACATAGGTAGTTGAATATAAAAACAGGAAAGCATATGGGGACCATTTGTACTTGGCTAAAAAATTATTGTTATACTCAATACACTGTCAAATTTCAAAATTGAATTAAAAGCAGTGCATTAATTTTGTGGTCCCTGTGTTGTTATTGTTTTGTGGGGTCCAATGATATTTACCTATTTGTTAGGTTCTGATATTGTAAGGCTTTAAAATAGAGCTTCTTTTACTACTTTGTGTATAGATGTTAGTGAAGAAGCCTCTGTCTTTATCTTAAAACTCCATATTGGTGGGGATTTAGTCTGGCATCCAAAAATTGGTTATAGGAATGGAGGAGTTGAGTATTTTGACCATTTCAACTGTCATGAGGGTAGCTTATTAAATTTAAGGAGAATGGTAAAACAACTGAGGTACTATGATAGAAAGGTGCAGTTTTGGGTTCTCGTTAAGGGTAGAAAAAACCCAAGAAAAATTGAACTTAAGCCTATAATAAATGATGCAAACATTGTGAGTTTGGTTGGTGAGGTTCCACCTAACAAAGAGCCAGGTATTTATGTTGAACATTTATTTGATGATCAATGGGATTATGATCTAGAGATATCTAGAGAATTGGGAGATGATTGCTTACTGTATGATGAAATATAACAGAGTAGTGACAATGAAGTTGAGGTTGAGGTAGAAGGTGAAAATGAATGTGAAACTGATGGTGAAAATGAAGTGCAACGTGAGGAAGAGTATCTTATGGACACAGGGACTAGTTCTAAATAGGGTGCTGGATTGGAAGGTGATGAAGTGCATGAGGTTGATTGTGAACTGTTTGAAGTGCTGTTCAGGAGTTGGGAGCATTCAGAAGAGTCTGATGGGGAAGCGACTGGTCTTGATAATGTTTTCCAACAAACTAACCTTAATAAAGAAGGCTTTAAGTTTGAGATTGGAATGATTTTCAAATCCGCGGATGAGTTTAAATTGGCTGTTAAGTGTTATGAGACAACTAGGAGAAAAGATATCCAGCTAAAAAAGAATGAAAGAAGAAGAGTTATGGTGATTTGTAGACACAATAACATATGCAATTGGACTATTTTTGCCTCAAGAAGCAATCCAAGAAGTCCATTTGCTGTTAATACATACAATCCAGAGCACACATGTGGGGATGAAGATGAAAATAGAACAGTGAACTCTGAATTTCTTGCCAAACTGTACAAAGATTACTTTAAACTTAACATTGAATGGGGGAGAATACAGTTTCAAGACCATGTGAAGGCTAAGTTGAAATGTCAGGTTACTAAACACCAAACTTATAGGGCTAAAAAAAGGCTCTTAAGCAACTAGAAGGTGATAATTCAGAGCAGTTCAAGTTACTAAACAATTACTGTGAAGAATTAAGAAGGAGCAATCCTGGAATTTCTGTGAAGATGAAGGTTGATATTCAGTTTAGTGTGAATGGAAGACCTAGATTTGTCAAACTATATATTTGTTATGGAGCTTGCAAAGAAGGGTTTTTGAGGGGGTGTAGACATTTTTTTTGGGTTAGATGGTTGTCATCTAAAGGGTCCCCAGAAGGGAGGGTAGTTGTTGAGTGCTGTAGGTGTTGATGTAGATAACGTACAGGTTGTTCCCCATAGCCTTTGCTATTGTAGAGGGAGAATTGAATGACAGTTGGTTATGGTTTTTAGAGCATTTGGACAATGATCTTAATATATCAAGTAATCCTCAAGCTTGGACAATGATTTCAGACAAATAAAAAGGACTTATACCTATTGCTGAAGAGTTGTTTCCTGGAATGGAGCATAGATTCTGTGTAAGGCATATGCGTGCCAACTTTGTAAAGGATGGTTTCACTAGGCATGTACTGAAGCAGAAGTTGTGGGCAGTGTGTAAAGCAACAATAGAAGCACAATACAAGAGGCAAACGGAGGAGTTAAAGGCTTTAAATGCTAAGGCTGCTAAGTGGTTAGATGCAAGAGATGCTAAACACTATTGCAAGGCATATTTCAGCACATTTCCTAAGACGGACCTGCTGTTGAATAATTTGTGTGAATCACGGAATAGCAGTATCCTTAATTTCAGAGACAAACCAGTTTTAAGTATGTGTAAGAAGTTAAGGATCTACCTTATGACTAGAATGCAAATTAAACAATAGAGAAAACATTAAGAGTCATACTAAGAAGATTTGTCCTAAGATATACAAGTTGCTTGAAGAGGAAAAGGACAGGGCACGTAGGTACAATACTTATAAGTCCCATTACAATATTTACCAAGTTGATGATGAGAACTTTAGGGCCTTCAAGGTGGATTTAATCAATAAACAATGCAGTTGTAAGAGGTGAGACCTCACAGGGATCCCTTGTAGTTATGCTATTACAGCTATAAGAAAATAAAGGGAAAGCCCATAAGACTATGTGCCCCAATGTTACACAGTAGACAGTTATCTCAAAGCATATGAGCCTGCAATACAGCCTATCCTATCTTCAGAGTTGTGGCCCAAGATCCTTCCAGATCCACTCCCCCCAAAATATAAGGCCCAACCTGGGAAGCCTAAGAAAAAAAAAAAAAAAAAGAAAGACCAACCCAATTGAAGAAAGCAAGAAAGATAGCACTAAACTCAAGATAAGGAAACTTGGGGAAGTTAAAAGGTGCAGGGTTTGTGGAGTGAAAGGCCATAATAAAATAACTTCCAAAAGACAAAATCCATAGGTACTTATTTGCTCAATTTATTACTTAAGTGTATATGTTATATGGACTGCAATCCATTGTTGTTGACTGCAATTGACTATTGTAGGTAGTTGAATTGGAAGAGGTAGTAGCTGGAATGGAAGAGGTAGTAGCTGAAGAGGTACAAGTTGAAGGGCAGTTTGAGGATATAGCAGTTGAGACACAAGTCCCATATTTTGTTCTTGATGAGATGGTAAGTACCTTAGCTTTGTAACTGTTGAAGAATACTACTTTTTTTCTTTAGGTTGAGACACAAGTCCCATCTTTTCTTTTTTTTTTTTTCTAGAATTTCAAGAGTTAATGAACTCTCAGCCATCACAAGCAGTTCAAAACCAAGGCCCTCCTAATGTCATCACAAGTTGTTATTGCTAGCATCGCCATCCTGTGTTCGTAATAGTATTGGGTAAAGGAGAAGGGGGACGAAGAAGAAAATCAGAGGAGTGAAATTACCCTTTTATCCTTTAATTTAATAGTTTATGGATATTTTTTAATGAAGGACTAAATTAAGTAAAAATTTTCATAGTGGAGGACTTAATTTGGTAAGAATGATACTTGAGGACCAAATCAGTAATTTCGCTATAGTCAAGGGATCAAATTGGTCATTAACTCTCTCTCTTCTTTTTTTTTTTATTTTTTATTTTTTTATTTTTTATTTTTTTTTGCACAGACCATTATGTATTATGGAAAAAGAATTTATACATACACACATAAAAAAATATTTTTATCTATGTATTCCAAAGAATATGTGTATATATCTAATCACACGCAGGGAATATCATATACAAATTTTGGACATACGCATATATCATATCCACTAATTTTTAGAACAATTATAAGCAGTTTTGAATCAAATAGGGATGATTGCAAAAATAAAAAATAAAAAAAAATACCGTTCACCGATTATGTGCTGATAACATGTTGTGATTGGTTACTCGTTGGCTTATTAGCTCCTAACCGGTGAATTGAGAATTGTAGGCATCATTAAAGTATAGTATATGCTTAAACTAATATTAACAAAATGTTATGGATAGTAGAGCGAGATAGAGTGATAGGGAGAATATCCATAGATTTCATTCATCAGCTCCCTGTACAAAGAAGGTACAAACATATATATAATATACAACTATAACGGAAATAATAAATGGAGACATAAATATGTTCGTTATATAATAATAATGTCCTATAATGATAATATATATTATTGATAACAAGAACCTGTTTGTTTAATTATCTGGATTTCAAAGAGCTGGATTGGCTAGTCCAATGGAGTTTTTATTAGGATAAGCTACTTGTTAATATTCTTCCAACCCTTTTAAAGGTTTAATTTATGAAAGCTCATAGACCACGTTTGACCACAACAATAGCAACAACGGTTGCCCACTCTTTCCTCTCCAACAACCATAAAGCCTCACCAAAAGCCATTTTGCCTAGCTAAAAGCCATTACAATTGAATGAAGGGAAAAAGATTTTGCATTGTGAACATTATCTCAATATACTTGGTAAAAAGGCTATAGAGACGAGTTTTATGGATCGGAGAAACAGGAAGGGAAAAGCTAATAAGCAATTGAAGAATATACATCATATCCAATTTGAATGAGAAAAAAAGAAGAAAATAATGGAGTGGAATAAGAAAAATCATGAAATGATGTTGTTGTTGTTATTAGTGGTTGCTTTTACTGCTCTCACCGCTAAAGCTAACATTGGGCATTACGATGAGGTGTGGCAGCAGCGAGCCGCGGAGGCGCAGAAGGCCGCTCACTACGCCTATCACCCTAATCCCGAAAACGTCACAAATCATTTCAACGAGAATGTACACATGTAAGCTCAATTATATATGTTTTTAGTTTTCAAACAAGCAAATACGTCAATATATAAATGGTTTGTATATATTTCGCAAAGTATACCATACACCAAGGTCTACCTTGCATGGTGGAATCTAGTTCAAATTAACTTTCAGGTTATGTGTCTGTAGTTAACACATTTGGTATCTGTTTATGTTTAGAAATAAATTGAAGGCATATAACATATTAACTATAGACATCTTGGTAAATAACCTTCAAATCATGTGTCTGCGGTTGACGTATCTGCAGTTAAAGGTTAATGTGTTATAAGTAAATTGAATGCACATAATATGTTAACTACAAACATATAAAATGGTAATGCATGCACATATAAAATGGTAACTACAGACACCCAAACAATTAACTCCAGACACATAACATAGTAACTACAGACACATAAACTGTTAATAGTAAGCATGGTTGCAAAAATTGCGCCTAGGTACTTGACAGTGGCCGGCCACCTAGAAAATCACCGTAATCAGTGTTCTAGGCGACCTAGTCGAACGATTAGTTATTTTTTATTTTTAAAATGTGTTATTTCGCTCAAAATAACTGCCTAAGCGTGGACTAGACACTCAGTTTCTCTTTTTTTTTTTTTTTTTTTTTTGTCCTTCAAGTAGGCACTCAATTTCTTTTTCTTTTTGTCCTTCAAGTTTGTCCTTTTTTATTTTTCCTTCAGTTTGTCCTTCCTACCTGGCTTGAAAAAACGTGCAAATCAATGAGTTTTGCTCTAACCATTGTATTTATTTTTAGAATTCTACTCTTCTTCTAAATCTTACTTCTTCAACTTTACTAATGGATGTGGCGGGCTTTGATAAATAATTTTTTTCATTTAGTTAGAATGCAAGTGTCTACATTAAGTGAGAGAGTAAAAAATAATTTTTGCATGCGTTGGTGCAGGTCAACGAATGAGAATAGCACAAGGAGGGGCTTAAATAACAAACCCAAGTACAAAGGTCCATGCATGGCCACAAACCCCATTGATAAATGCTGGAGATGCAACAAAAACTGGGCCAACAACCGGATGAAGCTAGCCGACTGTTCTCTGGGCTTCGGCCGCAACGCCAAGGGAGGAAAAGGAGGCAAGATATACATCGTCAACGATCACTCCGACAAAGATCTCATCAACCCTAAGCCCGGAACCCTCCGCCACGCCGTCATCCAGCCCGGCCCGCTCTGGATCATCTTCGGCCACTCCATGGTCATCAGGCTGACCGAGGAGCTCCTCATGACCAGCTGGAAGACCATCGACGGCCGCGGCACCGAAATCCACATCACCAACGGCGCCGGCATCACTCTCCAGTACATCAGCCACGTCATCATCCACAGCCTCCACATCCGCGACATTAAGGCCGGCAACGGCGGCATGATCAGAGACTCCGTCAACCATTACGGGCTCCGGACCCGGAGCGACGGGGACGGGATTTCAATCTTTGGGTCTACAAATGTTTGGATCGACCATGTCTCCATGTCCAATTGTGTGGACGGGGTGATTGATGCTGTTCAGGCTTCCACGGCTATCACCATATCGAATTGCCATTTCACGCGGCATAATGAGGTTTTGTTGTTTGGGGCGAGTGGGAGCACTAAGGAGGATAAAGTGATGCAGATTACGCTGGCGTTTAATCACTTTGGGCATGGATTGGTTCAGAGAATGCCGAGAGTGAGGTATGGGTTCGTCCACGCCGTCAATAATGATTATACACACTGGCTTATGTACGCCATTGGTGGCAGCCACCAACCAACTATCCTTAGCCAAGGCAACCGCTTCATTGCTCCTCCCAACGGTCACGCCAAAGAGGTATATGTATATGTTACATTGTGTTAAGATTAAGCGCTTACAACTATCACTAAGTCTAAAGTTATAGCTCACAGTGAAGACACAACATCATTTTCTTATATATCGTTATATTTTTGAGAAATAAGATGCTGGACTTGACTTTTCATCGGCCTCTGTGAGCATAAATATAATATGTGCAGTCCTTAGGCTTTTAGTTGAGATGGATCACATGCTTTAATTTGGTATCAGAGCCATGCAAAAGATCATGGTTCGTAGCCGCAGCTTTTAGTTGAGATGGAGCACATGCTTTAATTCCACCTAATAAACTTAGCACTTCATCAACCTCCACCCAACAATCCCTTTGTCATCACCAATTGCTGGACTTAGCCCTTTACTGATCTCCACTTAACAATCCCCTAGTCACCCATTACAGGATTTGGCCTTTTACCCGCCTTTGCCCAACGAATAAGATTAAAGCTTTTGGTATATGTATATATATGAATCAGTTATCACTACATCAAAAGGTATAACTCACAACAAAGAAAACGCAACTTAATTTTCTTACATACATTTACATTTTCGAAAGGCAAGGTGTTAAATTTTCTTTTCACGGCTTCCACCCGACAATTCCCTTGTTGGACTTGACTCTTTATTGGTCTCCACCCAACAAATTAGATTAAAGCTAAGATGGGAGAAGAAGAAGAAGATTAAAGTTAAGATTAATCTCAAATTGGAGTTGTATGTGTAAGTAAATTTTATTAATGTTGAGTGTTTGTTGTTGATGTGCGTGCAGGTGACAAAAAGGGAATATGCACAACAGAGTGAGTGGAAAAACTGGGCGTGGAGATCACAGGGTGACCTGATGATGAATGGTGCATTTTTCATTCAATCTGGAAATCCCAAGCATGTGTTTCCCAGCGATAATTCTATCAAGCCTTTGCCGGGAAATTTTGTGAACAAGTTGACACAATTTTCTGGCCATTTACACTGCATTGTGGGGAAGCCTTGTTGAACAATGCACATGTCTTGATATATATATATATATATATATATAGGGGCGTGTTCAGGTTAGAATTGCTGTCCAAGAAGAAACTAAGAACCAATCACAACTATTCAGGTGTTCAGATTTAATGAATTACATGTAAAAAATTATGCCATAGTATTTTCGTAAATATCTCGAACTGTGGTGCAAGTAACACGTGTTAAAAATGTAAGTAGCTGGTGCAAGTTTGCAAGTAAAATTACTTAAAAGTGCAACCATTTTTCACTAAATAGTGCAAGTAATTTACCTTTTTAACATTGATACACTTAATGATAACGTTTGGTGCAACTAATGATAATGTTAAGTGCATTTAGTATTGATGCTTGCTCAATGTACATTATTTGTTGCACTTTTAATACATTTTAATTACTTGCACCTAGGTGCACTATATGAAATTGTTATTTGCACTTTTAACAAAATTTTGTTGCACGTTAATGTCCAATTATTTATGAAAATGTCACAGCGTTTTTTTTAAATAAGTGTTTTTTATCTGTTAGATCTGGACACGTGAATGGCTGTGATTGGTTCTTAATTCTCTCCTGGGTACTTGATTCTCACCTAATCCGTCTGCTATATATATATACACACATACATACACATACACACATACATAGCAACAAAAATTAATTGATTATAGGAAATGTAGTTTATATGAAGTAAGATCATGTAGGTTTTGCTCCCTTTCTCCAAGGGGAAGAATGAGTGTGAGCAAGAAGAATAGAAGAGGAAACTAGTACGGTGCAATGCACAATGTTATAACCCTTATAATCAAATCATTGCTTGGAGCATATACATTGTAACATTAAAATAAATGCTACCCGCATTCCATTTCAAAAACTAATGTCTAGACTTTTAAATTTAAAATTTCAGTAATAACCCTAATTTTATTATTTAAAAAAAAAAAGATAATCTTTGATCCTCCCTCATGAAAATATTTTTTCTATATCCTTCACATACTTTTTTTTTTTCAATTTTTATTTTCAAAAGATAACAGTAATTTGTTTTAAAGGATAAAATATGTCAAATGTGTAAAGAAATTTTCTGTATTGGTGTATATAGTGTGTCTAGACAATAATGAAATATCGATATGTTTGAGTGTTTATCTTATCACTGATCCAATATAAGATTGCTCAACTAGTCAGTGTAGTTTCAGAGGTAAGCAGACTAGGTTCTGAAATTAAATCAAATAGAAATAAAAGACACAAGGTATTGTTTACCCATTTCAATACAACATTATTTATGTTTGGGGGACCGCCATTAGTGAGTCAAATCCACTATCTCAACCAGTCAATCATAAAGATAAGTAAAGAGATTACAATCTCAACCCAATGTGCGATATACCGCACACGATAAGTACCTAAAATGATGAAACTATAGAGGATTGTTGAGGCGGAGATCCATGCAATCAGCAATCCAAAAAGTCCCTTGTTTGGAGATCCACGTTGTAGCTATCTGTCTCACCTGACTCACCCTTCACTGTACCACAGTTGAATGAAATATGGTCCACAAATAATCACTTTGTAAATTTTCTTCTCAATAAGTCTTCTTAACTCCAATCACAAAAGTATTGAGAAGATGATGATTCAAAGAATGGACTCTTAGAAGTATGTAGAAGGAGTCTCTTGAACGAACATAAATTTCTCATGCCAAAAGTCTTCAAAGATTTGACATCCTTCTATATTATATATAAACTCTTAATCTTGGATTACAAGTAATCTTCTAGGGTTTCCTTGTAGGCATAGATTACTTGTCACGCCTTCTTTTCGGTAACACTGATTGCATAAAGGATAGTTTCTTAAACCATCAATATGGTAACTGCACTACCGGTTTGAAAGAAAAGGTGATGAAGACCAACTGTTAATTTCTAAAAACCCTCTGGTGTATTTTCCGTTTTGTCATATCATTCTTTAGTATCACAAGGACACTAAACCTCCGCCTATCTAATTTACCCAATATAGCCAACCATAATAAGGGGTTTAACAATATTAAACACTAACAAACTCCCCCTTTAATTTGTCTATTATTTGACAAAAGTTTAATGATAACTTAAAAACAAACTTTGACTGGCTAAACTCAAGACAAACACAGAGTAGCTCAGCATAATAAAATATCCAAACCTTCAAAAGATCTTAACTAGAGGACAATAGTTTAAACAATACAGACACAAAAACATAACCAATTAATTAAGTCTAAAAAATAGTAAGACCTGTAAGCAGTAACCTAATAGCAGTTACTAGTAATGCTCCCCTCTAGTTTTTCTCCCCCATTTTGTTAGAATAATAGACAAAGTAGCTCAGGCTGTAGGAAGATCACCACATACTTAGTAGCATGGGCTGACGCAGCATCAGCCAGACTCAGTCGCAATAGGACAATGGCCAATTTAGTGTGAGCAACATAAAGTTGCTTGCCAATCAATTTACACGCCACCTCCAAGTCATTAGCGATGCGTTTGAGCTTGAGGGACAACTTACAAAGACAAATTCTCATCAACTTCATCAGTTTCATCAGGCACAATGGATGGGGCGGGGTGGTGACTGGTGTAACATCTTTGACATGCTTGCCACCAAGGAAATGATCATCAACACGATAGTAGATCATATTCTTCAAGGTCACCTCATGAGCAAAGAGAGAAAGACCCTGTGAAATTAACAGATCATAGATAGATAAGATTAGGATAAGGCAGTTTGACCTTTTTCTCTCGTGGGTGGATGAACGTTAGCGTGTGAGAGAAGATAACTCTCCCCAAATAAACCCCTTTCTTAGTGCCAATGCAGTACATAAACAAACTTAACTCTCTTGAAACATAGTACAAATGAGTAGAAGGTATCTAGTTGCTGGTGGTAAGCTTGTGGAGAATGGTGTATTTTGAACTGAGATCAACACTGTAGATCGAATTTAGTGGGTTTTTGGGTAAGTGACTATGAACTCCAGTAGTGAGTGTCCTTGCAACATTATTCCAGCCTGTAATATCCTCCATCAAATGTGGTGTGATTCTATAAAACTCATTAATAACTTGAGGACTTAGCTTGTACCTCTTCTCTTTAATGAATTGAAAATCTTATAATGGTTGAGACTGGTGGGATCATTGACTGAGTCAGTGAGGTTAGAGTAAAACTTAGTGGTCAACAACTTAGAATAAGGCCCAATATTCGTCATAGTGGTCAGTAACCCAACTTCTTCTAGCAAAGGTACAGTATCACACATGGAATTTAGTTGTTTAATGTTAGTTTCTCTCTGAATAATCAAGTTCCTTTGAATCATGGACTCCCATAGTCTTATTTCTATTCAGCTTCTTCATTTTCCAGTGTTGGGACAAATGGTTCTGTTACTTCGAAGTCTTTCTCTAACTCATTTATGAGGGTTGGGCTGTCTTTCGACTCGATCTGGTGGTTGACTTCTTCGGGTTTGGTGCAAAAGAGGGAGTATAAGCCAGTGTTTTTCCCATTGTAGAAGATAAGAGATTTCTGAACCCCTGTCAAACAAATACATATGTGTCAGTTTCTGACTCAGAGGGTAATTTTCTCTTCTTCTCAGTGTTGGGTACCACGACTGGATCAGATAATTGATCAGTGAATTTCTCAAACTGCCATTTCGTCTTACATTATTTCCCTTGAGATACATCCTGTGAAGCATCAACTATAGTGGGAGAACAAAACATAGGAGTAGTAGATCTTATAGGGTCAGTGGTGGTCATCACAATAGGGGACTCAAACAATATATAATCAATGTTTCCAATTTTGAACATCAAAAATACTAGATGTACTCCTGATAAGCTCCCAAGATGACTATATATTTAGGTATAAATAGGAATAGTTTTATAGCATTTCAGTATCCTTATGTGACTAATTTACGATATTTTGTGCTTTAATTAGATAACCATGAGCAAGGCTACCTTTGGTGTGTTTTTAAGACGTTTTACGAGCAAATCGAGCAGGAAAGAAGTCCCAGGGGCCCCAGGATGCCTCATCCATGCGTGAAGGCCGCATGGACAAATTCCAGTATGCATCCACGAGTTCATCCACGCGTGGATGAGCTCGTGGACGAGACAAGGCGGAGAAATTATTTTAGGGCAAATTTTGGGAGACTATTTAAGGAAGCTTGCTAGGATTTTTCAGAGAGACTTTTGGGAAGAAAATATTTTTAGAAATCAGATTTTCATTCATAGGTTTAGTTTTACATTTTCCATTGTGTAAGAAGAGATGAAGATCAAAAGTTTGGATTGAAGATTACAAATTCATTTTACTAGGTGATTATATTTGAATCTTATTTCTATTTCCATTTCTTGTTCTTAGATTGAATTGGTTTATGATCTTGAATCTATGATTATGTTTAGCTAGTTCTATCTAAGGATTGAGTTGTGTGAATCTATGCTTGCTTAGTGTGAGATCCTATTTCTATCTTATTGTCCGGCCCGGTGGGCCGGGTCTTCATAGCCCGGTGGTTGACGCATAAACACGGTTTCAGCGAGGTGCCCATTCAAGAAGGCATTATGAATGTCTAACTAGCGCAAAGTCCACCTGCGGGATACAGCAAGAGGGAAGAGAATGCGGACTGTAGTTGGTTTGACTATCGGGCTAAACGTGTCTAAAAAGTCATCCCCGGCAACTTGATTGAACCCTTTGGCCACGAGGCGTGCCTTGTGGCGCTCTATAGACCCATCGGCCTTGCGTTTGGTGCGAAACACCCATTTGCAACCGATGATATTCATATTCGGCTCGGCCGGGACCAGGTGCCATGTGTCATTGTGGAGCAAGGCATTGAACTCCTAGTCCATGGCATCACACCATTCGGGGTGGCTCACAGCTTGGGAGTAGCAAGTTGGGTCTGTACACGCTGTTAGGGCATGAAATTGCTCACCCGTGCCCCGAGTCATATGCCGTACTTGTGAGAAATTGCTTACCAATGAGTGCTACAGTGTGGGGTTCCCCGACCCCTACCACTCCTCGTTAAAACAGTGACTCCCGATCGAGGCTAGCACACTAGTGCTTAAATGATTCGATTTTCATCTGACATATGCTCTGTATGCAATGTCAAATAGACATATGTTGAGTTGCGGGAAACTCGAGAAAGAATCACCTATGTGAGAGAGAAGTGTGGGTCGCTTCAAAGGAGAATTGAACTGGGCTCAATTCTTTAGAAACTCTTGCAGAACCATGCAGGTGTCCCACGACCAAAATGGGCACAGTCATGAGAACAGGATGTGGTTGGAAGGTTCCTGTGTGATATTTGTCAATGTCTACACAAACGGCAGTCGGTTCAAAGATATCGCGTTCTACCGTACAGCTAGTAGAGTATATAGATCTCACAAGGCAAGGTTCAAAGGGTTAAACCTACCTTTGCTATGTAGGAATCAACCGTTGAACACAGTTGTTTCCGTTTTTCTAAAATACCCTGAAAACAATTTTCATTCATGTGGGGGATTGTTGGAAACAATTTTCCGTTTTTCTTCGTAGTAAGACGAAGAGATCGATATATTATACGCTCAAAATGGATAATGGGTGAATGAGAAATTGGTTCTCAAAGTACACCCATTGAGATGGAATTTTTGTGGGAAAAGCTTTAAGGAAAGCATTTGCCCCACATTGGTTGGGAATGAAGATTTCACCCACTATATATACAAGGGTCCTTTTATGACTAAGTAACTTGTATAACATAGATGCTCTCTCTCACGCGCAGGGGGGGGGGGGGAGGTGCAAAGCAAAACCCAAAATGAGCCTGAAAAAGCTTGACTCATGTACGCCGGCACCTGCGGGCACGAATGTCGTCCGGAAAATTGACGGCCTTGCGGGCTAAGTTATGCAAAAACTCTGAGTGATTTTTCCATCTCAGGCTACTGTCTGCGACCTCTCAAAGGTACGCAGCATCGTGCGAGACATGCGATGTCTTGAGGCGCAGTTGCGATGGAAGCTCGCGATAGCGGTGATCTCCTGGTCGCACCGGTCGATCTCTTGCGGCTAAGAGTTGAACGCTCTGAGTCACCTCTCGAAGGCGATCTTCCGCGTGTAACTGCAGTGACCTCTCGCAAGAGACTCTGGCCAGAACGGTTCACTTCCGTAGTGACTGTTCAGGTGATTAACTCAATACGTTATGGAATTAATATTAGATTAATTCCAATATTTATTTTCTTGAGTTAATACCATGTTAGTGGCAGAGTTATTACTTGGCTAGTGGGAGGAGGTTACAATGCCAGATTTGAATGCCATGTTGAATGCCATTAATCCATCATCTCCTACATATATTTCTAGGTGAGCAGCAGATTAATATGACTAAGTGTCAAGAACACGAACCAAAAATCACTCTGCAAAAGTGAATTATCTACCTCGAAACTCTGCTCTCCTTCCTTCAAGTCACCTGTGTTCATCCCACGTTCTCGTTCGCCGGGTCCCAAGTTTGTGTGCTCAAATGTAGGGATCGTAGTACGTTTTATCCTGGGAAACCTAGGCCGCAACACTCCAGCACCCGGGAGGCGGAAAATAAGGTTTTAAGGGCAGAGGCAACTCGACTCGTGCTTACAACTACCCCAAAGTCTGTTCTTCTCCATCCCTCCTTATTCCAGGTTTATCTAACCTTTGTTGTAGGTTTAAATTTTTGGAATTATATATATATTTATTTGTTTTTGTGGATTTTCTATTTCGTCCATTTTTCTTGGGTTTTCGAGAATTATTTCCAACATTCCCGACCTATTTCACGAACCAAACACGTTGTTATAGCTATAAGTTATCAAGTTTGACTTTTTGTAAGAGGTGGATTGGCGGATTTTGTTCAAAGCAGGGGAATAAAATAAGAGTAAGGTGTACTCAAAAAAAAAAAAAAAAAAAAAAAAAAAAANGGGGGGGGGGGGGGGGGGAGGTGCAAAGCAAAACCCAAAATGAGCCTGAAAAAGCTTGACTCATGTACGCCGGCACCTGCGGGCACGAATGTCGTCCGGAAAATTGACGGCCTTGCGGGCTAAGTTATGCAAAAACTCTGAGTGATTTTTCCATCTCAGGCTACTGTCTGCGACCTCTCAAAGGTACGCAGCATCGTGCGAGACATGCGATGTCTTGAGGCGCAGTTGCGATGGAAGCTCGCGATAGCGGTGATCTCCTGGTCGCACCGGTCGATCTCTTGCGGCTAAGAGTTGAACGCTCTGAGTCACCTCTCGAAGGCGATCTTCCGCGTGTAACTGCAGTGACCTCTCGCAAGAGACTCTGGCCAGAACGGTTCACTTCCGTAGTGACTGTTCAGGTGATTAACTCAATACGTTATGGAATTAATATTAGATTAATTCCAATATTTATTTTCTTGAGTTAATACCATGTTAGTGGCAGAGTTATTACTTGGCTAGTGGGAGGAGGTTACAATGCCAGATTTGAATGCCATGTTGAATGCCATTAATCCATCATCTCCTACATATATTTCTAGGTGAGCAGCAGATTAATATGACTAAGTGTCAAGAACACGAACCAAAAATCACTCTGCAAAAGTGAATTATCTACCTCGAAACTCTGCTCTCCTTCCTTCAAGTCACCTGTGTTCATCCCACGTTCTCGTTCGCCGGGTCCCAAGTTTGTGTGCTCAAATGTAGGGATCGTAGTACGTTTTATCCTGGGAAACCTAGGCCGCAACACTCCAGCACCCGGGAGGCGGAAAATAAGGTTTTAAGGGCAGAGGCAACTCGACTCGTGCTTACAACTACCCCAAAGTCTGTTCTTCTCCATCCCTCCTTATTCCAGGTTTATCTAACCTTTGTTGTAGGTTTAAATTTTTGGAATTATATATATATTTATTTGTTTTTGTGGATTTTCTATTTCGTCCATTTTTCTTGGGTTTTCGAGAATTATTTCCAACATTCCCGACCTATTTCACGAACCAAACACGTTGTTATAGCTATAAGTTATCAAGTTTGACTTTTTGTAAGAGGTGGATTGGCGGATTTTGTTCAAAGCAGGGGAATAAAATAAGAGTAAGGTGTACTCAAAAAAAAAAAAAAAAAAAAAAAAAAAAANAAAAAAAAAAAAAAAAAAAAGAAAAAAAAGTAAGGTGTAAGCTACACGACTAACTCTACATGGTCACGGTAGAGTCAATGGTAATTTATTATTATATGCGACAGGTAGACAACAAGAATGCATAAATTCCACTGTCCGTAGCACACTGGAATGGTTTTGCATGGCCCCTGGTTTTGAAACCTTTGACTTCCACGAACTATTTTTTATATAAACCCCACACCAGCATCTATGGAATCTTTGCCATTTCAGAGGGAAACATAATAATTATCTAATTACAATGAATCCTGGGAGAGGTCAAGAAATCTCTGAAACATCAAAGAAGAAGAAGAAGAAGACTAAAATGAGATCCAAGAAAAGAAAGAACAGTTTCAGAACAGAAACGGTTCAGAAATTGTTCGAGACTTGCAAGCAAGTGTTCGCCGATGCCAAAGCCGGCGACGTTCCGCCGCCGGCCGACATCCAACGGCTGAAGTCTATTCTAGGTATGTTGTATGTTTTCTGAAAGTTTATTTCACTCGGTTTAATTTAAGGAAATGTTGAATCATATTACATTTTCCATATATGGGTAATTTCATACTACCTAGTATAAACTATAAAATTTTAATTTTAGTATTTAATTTATCAGCATACAGATTTAAGTCAACATTTTATCAAATTAATTTTTTAAAAAAAGATATGTAAATTAATTTTAAAACATTTTCAATGATTATTTCAAAAAAAAAAAACATTTTCAATGATAAATGATGTTTAATTTAATTGGTTCAAGTTGTTTTCTTGAATTGATACATGGGTTGTAAGTTGTAACCTAAGAATATAATGTGTTGGTTTGAATTTCTTTTACCCACAAATTAAAGTAAATCTCAACATATTTTATATAGTCTCACACTCATACTACCGATAAGAATCTATATGCATTGCTTTAAATTTATTCATTATAACTTGTAATTTGTATTAGTCTTAACTCCTTAAATTGTATGTTTTAGTTTATAAAGTATAGATTTTAACTTTATAAATGTATAAATAATATATATTTTAACAATTATACAAATATGTAATAAATTTAAATTTTGATAATTATAATTACAATTTAAAAAGTAGAAATTATAATTTATAGCTTAAATATTTTTAAAATTACTAATTTATATATTTTAATAGATCAAAGTGGATCTAATCGGGCCAACATTTAAAAAATATGGCTAACACAACATAGCCCACATTAATGTTAGTCTATGTGAATTTCGATCAATTCAACATGGCACGAACCACTTGCTATCACTATTTATAACATATTCTATTCGAGTAAAAAAAAAATATAAGAAAAAAAAAGGTGTTATTGTTACCTAATTGATACTCTCCCAGTTCCATTTTTCACTTAACGAGACTTAATTGAAGTTATTTCAATTCAATTTTTTATAATATTAAATTTAATATTAGTATATAAAATTTAATTTATATATTTAGAAACTACATTAAAAGTACTATTAAAAACAAAAAAAAATTAAGTTTAAAATAATTTAAATTTACTAAATGAAAATAAACAATAAAAAGAAAAAAGAATTGGCCGCAAATAAACAAATAAGTGCAGTAGTATTCTAGTTTAGATACTAAAGCTTTAAACTTCACCCCTTTTTATGTCTAGTAAAGCAAGAGATATATACCACCTATTTGAGAAAATGGTACTTTTTCCTGTGCCAACACCTTTTTTTTCTTTAGGTGTATTTACTTTTTCGTCGCTAATTATCTCTAAATTAACTATTTTTACCTAAACATATATATTAGCTGGTATAAATTTAAAATTCTAGAAAATGAGAGATTTTTTTTTTTTTTGAAATATCAGTTAAATCTTACAATGTTGTTCTTTTAGGTTAAGCGTGCAAACTAGACAAAATAAATTTTCTGAATTATATATCGTTTTTGGACATGCAATTGGGATATGAAAACGAGAACGAACATAAATTATCTTTGTTCTAAAAAAAAAACATAAATTATCTTTATTTATTTCGTGCATTTGGGGTAAAACGATTGATGGCGTCGAAAAATTTAGCTAATATTTCTAAAAAAGTCTCTCATATTTTAAATTTTTGAATATCAACTGTAAATAGTTAATGTATTTGGATAAAAATGTTCACTTTGAAGATAACTAAGGAATGAAAAATAGGGGCACCTATAACTGAATTGAAAATTAATTTATATCAATATAATTTAAAAGAAACCAGCTTGTTTGGCATGAGTGATAATATACTCTTATCCCTTAAAAGAGGTTGGGAGTTTAAATCCTCTCGTATGGAAAAATCAATCTGACTAGCATTTTACCCTTTAATTGAGCCCGATTCACGACCCAGTGCGTACATGGATTAGTCTAATATGATGCGGGTGAAAAAGTGTCATTTTAGCCAAGTATTTGTTTTCATTTGTGTTTGTAAAACTGAGGGGTTGTTGAGGACAAGTTGAAAAGCCTCAAACAACGTAACAATAATGGTGCCATGGAATCGCTTTATTCCAACGTAACAAGGAGAAGCTGATAGCCATTAGCCACCCATAACTATGCCATGGCATCGTTTTACTAATGATTTCAAAAAAAAAAAAAAATACTAAATTACATTTTTATCCTTCAATTGTTAACTATTATACAATTTAGTCACTCATTTTAAATTTTAGTCAATGCGATTTCTCACTTTGTTATCTAGTCCTTTAAGTTATAAATATAGTCAATTTAATCCAATGGAAGCTAATATTGAGGAACTAATTTGACTATATTTACAAATTGAGAAATTAGATTTATAATATGATAAACAATCAAGAAACCACATGAACTGAAATAGAAAATAAGAGACTAATAAAAACCCAATCTTTTATAAATTTCTTAGTTTCATTTTTTTTATTGAAAATTAAAATTAGAAACGACTTTTAATTATGACAACACTATTGAGGAATAGTGATGGCGGTGATTGAGTAATAGTGATGTTGAAGTACCTTTTATATACTTTGCAAGCTTGTTATACACTTAAGATTAACATTATCTCAGCAAATGTACCTAGCTCCTTTCTAATATATGTGGCAAGAGAGGCCTTTTAATTTTTCTTATTATTTCTTTTAATATTTTTATTATTATATTTATAATATAATATTATGTGAGACCCATTTTGAAAGTAAGAGAGATTTGCAGGGATATAGAACAAATACTAGAGAATTTGTAAATTTTAGCGATAAGGGTCAAATAAACCCTCAAACTATACTGATTGGTGCAATTAGCCCATTCAACTTCAAAAAGCTTCAATTAGGCGCTCAAACTTATTATTTTGGAGCAAACAAGCTCTCTAACCTATTCGTGACCTGTAATTGCAGGTTAACTAGAATTCCTACCAACTTCGGCGAACCTTAGGCGAGCATCCGACCAAATTTCGACGACCAAGTCAAAACATCAATGACCGGCAACCGTTACTGTCGCCGGTCGCGTCCAGCTGAAGAAGGTTGGTCGCCTTCTTCGGCCGTGTAGAAGGCGACTAACTTGTTCGCCATCTCCATTGGAGATAGTGACAAACTTGGTCGCCTTCTGCACGGCCGGAGAAGGTGACTAGTTTTTTCCAGCTGGACGTGACCGGCGACAGTAACGATTGCCGGTCGTTGATGTTTTGACTTGGTCGCCAAAATTTGGTCGGATGTTCGCTTGAGGTTCGTCGGAGTTGGCCAGAATTCTAATTGACTTGCAATACAAGGTCACAAATAGGTTAAAGAGCTTGTTTGCTCCAAAATAACAAGTTTGAAAGCCTAATTGGAGCTTTTTGAAGTTGAAGGGGCTAATTGCACAAATCATTATAGTTTGAGGGTCTATTTGGCCCTTATCCCTAAAATTTATGATGTGGAAGATGGACCTGTTTTAGAAAGTGAGAGATATTTAGGGATAAGGATAGCCTAAGCATTAAAAAAAATCCACTTTGACATACTATCTCATCTTGCAAAAGCTATCCTTTCAAGGATAAGGATAGGTCCTTAATTATAAGAGTCAACTAATTTAATCCCTAAATATACAACATAAAGGTTCATAGTGATTTGAGGACTTTGGGTCACAATTTTTGTTATTTTACACGTGTTTGACATGTTATACCAATGTTGTTTATATTTGACACTGATGACCAGAATGTGTAAATTTTAGAACTAAACTTTGGTGCATAACTAGAGCAGTTGGCCCATTACTCTAGTAACTGAGGACTAATTTGAAACTAATGGGGTGTATGGTACGTCGAGGAAATTGTAATTCCATTTATACTAAATTTAATGGAATTAAAATTTCATTATTTGATTAGAGGGAATTACAATTCCTAGGATACACTAGAATTACAATTTCATAATAAATTACGATTTTGACATTATTATTATTATTATTATTATTATTATTATTATTAAAAAGTGCTAGTAGCTCAATGGTTTCCTCACCAAAAAAAATTATTATTGTTATTACTCTGTATTATATAAAGGCATTTTAGTCGTTATTCACTTATTCTCTTACAATTCTCAACAATTTTATTCTTGTTTACCAAATATGGAATTTAAATTTTTACCTCAATTTTTTTTTTCACGGAATAACAATTTTTTTTCCTAATTCTCTCCTTCCAATCAATCCACGTAAAACGTACTACAATTAACTCTTCATTATATAACAAAGTCTAAAATATCAAATAGTTCAAATTTCAAAGGCTACTGCTTGAGCGCATCCTGCACCAATGCCATCATTCTAAATGAATACGTAATTCTAAATACTTAGGGTGTGTTTGGTTCAAACATTGGAAACAGAATGGTAATAGGAATCAAATACGGTAATGATAATGGATTTAAGTAGAATGAATCACTTTGTTTGGTAGTAAATAGGAATTGGAATCAAAACAAATAAATAAATAATTAATTAATTAAAATAAAAAAATATTTAAAAAATAATAAAGATGGATACACATACATGTATGTGTGTGTGTGTGTGTGTGTGTATATATATATATATATATATATATATATATATATATATATATATATATATATATATATATTAATATTTCATATTTAATTAATGCATGAACAGTAACCTTTTTATTTTTTTCATTTTTTTCTCCGTTATTTTTTATTCCATTGTTCAAAAGTAGAGGAGTAAATAGATAATGAATAACAAAAATACGTAAACGAACAAACATGGTAATGGGTATCAAAACTCATACTCCCTCTGTCCTATTTACTATTCATTGGTCAAATCAACTCTTTCTTTATTGCTTTTTTTTAGTAATTTTTTATTATTTTTAAATTTAATTTTTTGGTTTAATAGTACTTTTAATGTAGTTTCTAAACATATAAATTTTATATATTAATGTTAAACTTAATATTATGAAAAATTAGATTAAAAATAACTTCAATCAAGTCTCGTTAAACGAATCAATCAACCAAAATGGGACAGATGTAGTATATAATAGAGTGCAAAAGTCCCTTTTCAAATTAAACACACCCTTAAAATTAACATAAATTTGTTTTATTAATGAAGTCAAATAATTAAGCACATAGTACAATCTAAATGAGCATTCTATTTTGTAAAAAAAATGTTGATGTTGATGTTGATGGTGACGTGTCTTACTTCACATATATACATGCAGATGATTTGAAGGCTGAGGATGTGAATCTTCAACCAAATATGAAAATTTTCGAGACAAGTGAAACTCATGGACAACACCCTCCAATAGCCTACATTCACATATACGAAAGCAACAAATTTTCAGTTTAGTCTCTATTTTTCTCTATCACAAATTATAATGCAAATCATGCTTCAATTCATTATACTACATGCAACTTATCAATGATTTTATGGTCTAATAGCACCAAGTGATCTCTCAAATGTGAAGTCATGGGTTCAATTAAGTCTCAGTAAAAAAATATTGTAGAAAATTTTGGTTGACAACTATTAAACGGATTAATTCTAGTTTTGGTCATTCAATTATTAGTTTTTCAATTTTTGTGCTCGAGTTTAAAATCGACCAATTTTGATCCTTGACCATTGAAAATCTGTCACATTTAGTCATTCAACAAATGTGACACATTTTTAATAGTTAAAGACAAAATTTAGTTAATTTTGAACTTAATGATCAAAAATGAAAAACACAATAGTTAATGAATCACAATTGGAATTAACTCATATTATAAAAAAATAAATAAAATGGGGTGGGGTGGCCGTAGGGGAGGCGAAAGACACTTTTCATCCTTGAATTGTAACTCATATATATGTGTTAGATTTGAAGCATGAATGTGATGGAGTAAAAAATTGATGCAGATTGGGATTTTCTGCTTACCACCTTCTGGTATTATTCCGCTTCATAATCACCCTGGCATGACTGTGTTTAGCAAGCTTCTGTTTGGATCAATGCAAGCCAAGTCATATGATTGGGTTGAAAGAGTTGCCACATGCAATAAAGACAATGGGAAAAACCTCCAACAAGGTATATATAATTCATACTTTAACAAACACAGGACATTGTTCTAATAGATGAGTTGGGCCGGGGCTTGGCCATTGGTCTAGTATATGTTTTAGGTATGAAATCAACATATATTTCTTTAATGAAATTGTTGGCGGAGGCCAGTAATAGACTAAGTCCAGTAATAGACTAAGTCCAGCAATTGGTGACAGGAGGAATTGTTGAGTGAAGGGTTAAGTCCCACACTCTATGTTGAAAATGTTATGAGGTCTTTTTTTCCTATTCATCTATACTTTCTGAACGTGTTGAAACACATAGAGTCAATGCTGCCTTCATTAGGCTCATTCTTATGACATCTCATATGGGAGAATTAATACATGTCATTTGAGCACAAGGTGCTTGGCATGTGATGGGGTTTTATAAGGAAATAAAATTGCGTCTTTTATACAAGTTATAACTTTTGGCATAGTAATAAGCACTATTCCTAATAAGTGGTATCGGAGCCAGATCGCAAGAGCAAAAATTGTGTATTTAAGATGAGAAATTGTTGGGCGGAGGCCAGTAATGAGTCAAATCTAACAATTGGAGGCTAAGGAATCTTAGCCGAAGCCGATAATAAGTCAAGTTCAGCAATTGGTAATTAGAAAATCTATAAATTATAACTTTTTGCGTAATAGTAAACTCTTATTCCTAACAGAGATATTGGATTTGTTCAGGATTGTTTCCCCAGTTAGCGCGAGTTCATGTTGAGAAAGAGTTGACAGCCCCTTGTGAGGCTTCTGTACTGTTTCCAGCTGCAGGAGGCAATTTGCACTGCTTCAAGGCCATCACTGCTTGTGCCATATTAGACGTTCTAGGGCCGCCATATTCAGAAAGCGAAGGCCGCCGCTGTACATATTACCAAGATTCCCCTTTTCCTAGATTTTCAGGTTGGTTTCTACTTACTCGATCTTATATATTAATTTTCTCTTGTTTTGTTAGGGTAAAATGCTTACAAATACATTAAAAGTTATAGCTAGTAACGAATAATCAATTTTATTTTTTTATAGAGAGCCATCACGCTTTCGAAAGTAACTTGGCCTTTTACAGCCTCTGTCCAAATCCCTCTAACCACATGGTGACTATTACCAACCTCCGTAAAATAATGTTTTATATAAGTACTATATATATACTGGTTCAAATGCGGCACTCTGTTTCTGTGCGGTCATGTGGAACGCACCAAAACGCGTTTATGAATGGACAAATGCACCGCACCTTGTGCATTTCTAGACACGTGATAGTGTATTCTTGCATATGTGTATGACCGCACATTCGCACTGGCAGGGACGGAGCTACAGTGGGTGCAGCTGCTCCCACTCACCCCACCCCCCACCCCATATATAGCCTTATATATATATAGTACATGTTTTAGATATAAATATATAAAATCAGATATAATAAACAATGGATTAGCTAGATAAGATAGTAAAGATTTGTTTTGTCTTACAAAAGGTTGCATGGGCAACACATTCTTTAATGACTGACATTTTTATAATGTGTTTTTTATTTGAATTAATTTATCAAATTAATTATGTTTTCATATTTTCTTATGAATATTTTTATAGAGTGATGTGTTTTATTTATCGCATATATCCAACAATATTTATGATTATATTTCTAAGTATTTCTTCTTTTTTTTTTAACTATCTATTTATTTTAATACTTCACCTCCGCTAGAAGAAATTTTTGGCTCCGCTCCCGCACACGGGAAGGTCTATTATCATTGGAACCAAACCATATGTGCGCGCACCCACAAATATATATATTAGGTAATCGGATTGCTTTAATTTGCATTGCAGATATTGTAGAATTGGAAGCTGATGAGGATGTGAAAAGTTATGTGTGGCTTGAAGAGAGGGAGAAGCCTGAGGAGTTTGTGGTGTATGGTGCACATTATACTGGTCCAACAATTGTAGGAATTAGGGACTGAATTTTATTATTCAACATCCCATCCCACCCCATTGATCTACCTCTTCATTTTTATTGTTCTTCAAGAATGTGATATATCATATGCAGGGACACTCTTGGAGAAATGTCGCGAATGGGGCTAGAGCCAAGCTCTGTCTGATTAGTTTCATCCCACAGGATACAGATATAAGTGCAGTATGCATGCAGAAGAAAAAATAATAATGTAATAAATTGGTTACACACAAGTATTTGCTTTAATTTGATCATTTTGCTCCTCTTATACTAAGCTCGTTAATGTAACTTTGATAAAATGTAAGTAATGATTACTAACTCCAAAATCAATTTGAATGTAATGTAGTGATTGAACTAAGCTAAGGGGAGGGATGATTAGCCAACATATTTAATTTACATGGCAATTGATATAATTGTGTTAGTTTTGTTTTAATTCTAACACAATGTTAAAATATAAGGACTAAATAGCAGGTCAAACTAACTTCAAATAAAGAATTACATTATACAAAATGATATAGTATAAAAATATGTTAGATATATCGATCCGATCATTATAAAGTCAAAGTAGACCATGCATGGTCAAAACGTTATCTATCGTTTGTTATGGCGCGTTCAGTTTTTTTTTTAGGGTCACACTTGTGTGAGACCGTCTCACGGATCCTTATTCGTGAGACGGGTCGGGTCGGGTCAATACACCATGCAAATGTCATACTTATATGTGCAAATCTCACACTTATATGCTCAAATATAACACTAATCAAAAATATAATTTTTGTTACTTGTAAGAGAAAAAGTAATACATTTTTCATAATAAGTAATGTTGACAAGTACCTCTCACTTATAAGGGCAAATATAATACTTTTGAGGAAAAATGTAATACTTTTAAATCAAAATGTAAAAGTATTGTATTTTCCCTTAAAAGTATTACATTTGCCCTAATAAGTAACAAAAATTTTATTTTCTGATTAGTATTACATTTGAGCATATAAGTATGACATTTGTGCATATAAGTGTTATATTTACATCTTGACCCGATCAGACCCGACCCGTCACATGGTAAGACGGTCTCACACAAGTTTTTGCCTTTTTTTTTTTTTATATTGATGTTGTATTGAAACTATAGTGTGTATACAATAAAATTGTATACAAATCTCATATATTGTGTATATATTGTCAAATAAAACCGTAGTTAGAATATTTGATTAGAATGATGTTAGTAAAAATGAAACAGAATAATGATAGAGTTTACTACAAGGACTATAACAGAATTTTCTGTCTATCACTGTTAACGTGAAAACTTCAAACGACACCGTTTGTTTACGTGGTCCACACTGCTATGAACTACAGTCAACAGTAAAATTTGCGAGGAGTTTAACCCAATATGGTGGGTTCCTTGTGGGCATCAAACACTAATGCAAAACTTTATTGAAAATATAGCATTTTTTTTCTATCCCATAAAAAAGTACATACTAAATTTTTGCTACAAAACAATTGAATGTCTCACATTAGGTATAGTTTCACACAAGTTTGTATTTTTGTGAATTGTGAACAAAGAGAGGAGTGCCACTTCCCAAAGACATCCCTTTCAAACAATTATCATACTTTATTGTGCTCATTACTCAATTATCTATGGTATGTTATGAACATGGATGTACTTTCATATGCATTCCAAAATCAAATATATCCCAAGTAATCACACTTTTAGCCTTGTACACTAGTAGTCTGCTATGGAACCAATCCAGTGGGCGTTCTACGAAAGTTCGACGGCATCGGAGTCTCATTAGAATGCCCAGAGATGCAGAGGTTGCCATTGTCATCCTGTTCCCAATACACCTCAACCATGAGCCCTCGCGGGTTGTCGGGCGACACAGAACCAGGAATCTCAACATATTTTGCCCCTAAATGAACCTGCATTATTGCCATTTAAACTGTTGTTCAAAGGAAAAATAGGGAATATGCATTTTTGTTGAATCTATGATGTAAATGCATTCAAGTATGAAACTTTACTTGGATTGAAGTTCCAGAAGGTAAAGTCAATGTCTTGACATTTCCTTCAGCTGTTGCACTGTCTAACTCTGCCTTCTGAGCAATACTCAAGAAAACTTCTTCCAGTGTAGACAGCCCAATCTGAACATTTTGTATGCCAAAATCTGATTTTCTATTCTCCATCTCTTTGAAAAATTCCTGATCCAATATGTAAATCAACATTGTAAAATTCAATAAAATCGAAAACGGTGAATAACAGAATTGTTGGGTGGAGACCGGTGAAGAGGCAAGTCTAGCAATTGGTTGCTAGGGGATTGTTGGGTGGAAACCGGTAAAGTTGCGTCATTGTTGTAAGCTATTAACTTTTTGCGTAGTGG
Organism: Ipomoea triloba; assembly: GCF_003576645.1. Lineage (NCBI taxonomy): Eukaryota > Viridiplantae > Streptophyta > Magnoliopsida > Solanales > Convolvulaceae > Ipomoea > Ipomoea triloba. The sequence continues at coordinate 12,246,671 of NC_044926.1, read as the reverse complement.
TGATCGATTGAATCCTAAAAAGTGGTATCAGGTTCTTTGATTATCTGGTTGACATATCCCTCCGGGGACTAGACTTGGCCTGGCCTATACCCATCCCATCAGAGACTGGACTCGGTAACTGCACTATGCAACACGCTTAACCACAGAGTACCGATTGGGAATAAGTAGGTGAACATTAACCATTTAACAACATCCCTCTATAATACGTCACAAAGTCACGTCTCGAATCAAGTAGGGACTGAACTCAGTTGACCTGCCCAATGCCCAACAATAAGGGGGAATTGTTGGACGGAGACCGGTGAAGGGCCAAGTCTAGCAATTGATGGCTAGAGGGTTGTTTGACGTAGTGGTAAGCGCTTGAATCCTAAAAAGGAATAACAGAACCTGTCATAGCATATACAATGAAAGCCTTACTTCTAGTTGCCTCTCCTGCTCATGAGGGATAACAAAAGTCAAGGACGATGGATCCTCCTCCTTTGGCATCACATCCAAGTGCTACAGAAAAGAGAAAGAAAAAAGCTTAAATGATATATAGAATGTATTGATTGAAGAGTTTCTATTTCCTACATAAAAATACCATTTTGAAAAATTCCTTCACAGCCAAATGGTGCTTGTTGTGATCCTCTATGGTATTGTCATCATCTTCTCCTTTGTCTAAGCTGACTTTAGTGATAAAACCAGCTCCAAATCGAGACTTGAGCGTGGTCGCGTTTCCTATGCAACGAAGCCTCCCCTTCGCCATGATCCCAATCCGATCTGCTAAAATGTCAGCTTCCTCCATTGAATGTGTTGTCAAAATAATCGAACGCCCATGCTTCGCAGACTCGATCACATTCCAGATATGTCTCCGGGTTACAGGATCCATTCCAGTTGTCTAAAGTGAGAAAAAAAACAATCCAGGAATCCGTTACCACTTGTTAAGATCAAGTGCTTACCACTACGCCAGAATAGTAACAAATCGAAGAAGAGTTGTGTTTTCTAAGTGTGCTTACAGGTTCATCTAATATCAGAAGCCTCGGATTGCCAATCAATGCAATGGCTAAACTAAGGCGTCGTTTCATCCCTCCGCTGTAGCTACTCGCTCTTACTTTCCCAACATCCTCGAGCTTTACTTGAGCCAGTAAGTTTGTTGCCTCCTACATTAATTTATGTAATTACAAGAAAACAGACACTAGAATTCCAAAAGGGAAAGTAACAGATCAAAAATGTCATTTTTCCTTTCTGAATATAGAGATAAACTAAACATAAGAAAAAGATATATGGTGTTAGGCTCACAGATTTGTTTGAAGTTTGAGGCAATCCTTTGATGCTAGCGAAGAGCTCGAGGTGCTCCTTTGCAGACAGTTTATCCCAAAGTGTGTCATACTATAATGTTTGAAACAAAATTTTGATTATGGTTTTGAAAACAATAATTCAATAGTTACATAGGAGAAGGAGAAAAGGTTTTAAAATTGCATTCATTTTCAATGTACTTCTTCTATTCAAGGTTATAGAAGGTGCTAGGCACTAGCCGGACTGTCGGGAGTGCCTAGCCTCTAGGGCGTCTAGGTGCTGCCTAGGCAACCGAGTAAAATAATCATAATAATAAGGCGTAGCGCCCTAAACCCTAAAAAAAACCTTGGTCGAGTTAGGCGCTAACCAGGGACGGTTTTTTTATTTGCGTGGCCCTGATAAATAAGTGAGGCCCTATCAAAGTATAAAGAAATTGCGAATTGAAAAAAAATTGCAAAGAGAAAAATGCAAAAAACTTAATTTTGGGCTAATATAATAACAAATACATATACTAACTATTAGGCTAGGGCTAGACTAGGGGCCCCCAAAATTTTAGGGTCCTGTTCTGTTGCCCATCTTGCACGCCCTAAAATCCGGCCCTGGCGCTAACTTAGCCGAATCGGGCAACGGGCGCCTAGTTGGTCTGCTAGTCAGCTGGTGGACTAAAAGATGCCTAGGAGTGAAATCCCCTCGATTTAGGGGCGCCTGGCGCCTAGGCCGATTTTTACGACACTACTTCCATGAAATGGGATAAGGAAATACCTGAGAGCAGACTCCAATTTGTTTCCGAATGTTTGAAAGACCAGCAGAGGTTCTAACAGAATTCCCATAAACCATAGCTGTCAAAAGTGCATTATATCATTACTCAGAAGCAAAACTTAAGATTAAAACTGCGAAATGATCACACAACGACTAAGAAAATCCCATAAATTGTTACCATCTCCATGAGTCACAGAAGTAATGCCAGTCAAGCAATTAATTACAGTAGTCTTTCCTGCACCATTCGGCCCGAGGAGACAGAACAATTGATCCTTCTCAAAGTTTAGCCATAAGCTCTGCCACCGAAACCAAAATCCGCCATGAACGAGCCAAGTTTCGTTTCAAAACCGAGCTGAGCGAGCCAACGAAAGAACAAATTAAAGCTCACCTTCACAGCAGTGTACGCTTTTCTCGTCCTGCATACACAGCAATAGCAACAAAAGCAGCAAGAGCGGCACCTTAGCTTTATTTTCTTGGGATAAGTTTTGAACAGACCGCGTAGCTGAACAGCAACATTAGGATCAACATTGTCCTCCTTTGCCTGCTGCTTCACTCGACTCTCCTCCTCGAGAACACCCTCATCATTTGCAGCGAAGCGATCATTCGGTGGCGAAGAACTGGATCCACAACACTTGCCATTTTCTTAGATTAGGAACAGACCCGACAGCGCTTAGTTAATGTCATTTGGAATTAGAAAAGTAAAGAAATTATATATTGAGACAAAATCAAAGTTCAATATATATACCTTCTGACTTATATTCACCCTTGCCTGTCCAGTAACTGGGATTTAGAAAGTAAAAATATGGTTTCTTTACCCCTGTAGAATTGGTCCAGATATTGTTGACATAAATTGCCACAATTAGCCACATGAAGAATGTTGCTATCTGCCATTGATAAAAATAGCCCTGGCAAGTGACAAAGAACCAGCAAAGCATTAACCCCAAGGCACAGTACAATTCCTTACAACCTAATAAAAAGTACTAAGAGAAACAAAATGTGTCATACAATTGGGCGGCAATAGGTGTCATCTATATCACATAAAGATTGCCTCCTCTGGCTGATCCCATTCCCAGGATGTCGTGAAGCTGCCAATAACAAACCAAGGCCTCCAGAGAAAGGGTTTGGTGGAAAAAGTGACCAGAGTAGTCTTTGATACATATGCTTCGATTTCGTATCAGTGTATACAAGCACTGAGAAAGCCTAGAAAGAGTAGAGTATGAACTGTTGAGATTAACAACAAGAAGCAACAATAACAATGGCAGAAAATAAAGAAGGTTGTGCAGCTAAACATTCGGAAGACTGGCAAGTGCTAGGAGAGGGGAATTGTTGGGCAGAGGCCAGTAAAGGGTCAAGTTCAGTAGGCTAGGGGATTGTTGGGCAGAGGTCAGTAAAGGACCAATTCCAACAGGCAAGGAGATTGTTGCGCCTTGTTGGGCGGAGGTCAAAGGGCCAAGTCCAACACCCTATGTCTCAAAAATGTTGTGGCTGTATAAGCAAATAAAGTTGCATATTCATCACTAGGCCAAGTCCAGTAGACTAGAGAATTGTTAGGCGGAAGCTAATAAAGGGCAAAGTCCAGTAGACTAGAAGATTGTTGGACAGAGACCAATAAAAGACCAAGTCCAACAGGCTAGGGGATTGTTGGGCAGAGGCTGAAGGGCCAAGCCCAACACCCTACGTCTCGAAATGTGGTGGTGGTGGTATATAATAAAATAAAGTTGCATATTTGCTACGAGTTATAACTTATAGTGGCAAGCGTTTGATCTTAGCATTAATAAACCCAAACACATTACAGTAATTGCTAACAACTTCAAGTAAGTTATTAGATCTTTAACTAAGAGTATTGACTTGCCTGGGTTAGAACACCAACAACAAATATAGCAAAACCAACAGATGATGCTGACGAGGTCTTCCGGACAAAGTTTGAGAAGAGGAATGCAAAAGCAACCTTGTATATAAGGCAGGCAATGCAGTTAAGGTCCGATGTAAAGTGGTGATTTAAGAATGAATAGAGTTGGAGTTAGAGCATAGCATACCATGTCCAACTGGAAAAGAAAGAACAGCAAAAACACAAAGGCAAAGCTGTTTTCCAAGAAAACGTGTAGTTGAAAAGCCATCCCAAAAAGAACTATGAAGAGTGATGAAAGCAACGACATAAATCCTTCCCATATAATCCAAGAGCACCAGTAAGCAGTGTCATAGAGGCCCATCACAGCCATTGCCTGCACCAATCAAATGAGGGGTAAATGTAAAAACCAAAAGAAAATGTTGATAATCAGTGTTCATTTCTCCTGCCCCATATGATTGTGACAAAAGGTGGAATAGTCCACCGTAGAACAATTTGTGGAGAGACAAATCATGGTGACTCAACTGACCAATAAAGGCTAGATTGTCCTGACAATTTGTGGAGGGATAAACCATGCTCAACTGACTAACAAATGTTAGACTGCCCTGACAATTTATGGACAAATAAATTATAGTGACTCAACTGACCAATAGAGGCTAGACTGCCCTGACAATTTATGGAGGGATAAATCATGGTGACTCAACTGACCGATAGAGGCTAGACTGCCCTGACAATTTATGGAGGAATAAATTATGGTGACTCGACTGACTAATAGAGGCTAAACGTTTGCTCACTGTGCACAACGAACTCCTCATTTTGAGAGGTTGCTTACACTACCGCTAGTGAGACTCGATCTTGGTCTATTATGACGAATTTCACATCTGTTACCAGTTGAGCTTCCTATGCCGGCACCATATATGCTATAATTACCTGACGAAGTTTTAGTTCTTTCTCCGCAACAATGGAGCTCATCTGAAACACAAAAGCAAACATGCAAACCGCATAGAAAAAAATGGGGCCAAAATTATTAATTTCTATTTCATTAGAGATGGAATAATCGTCGTCGTCGCGCCTTCTCAATTCAGGATGTGCAAATTGCTTGAATGCGATGTTCCAGCTGAAAGTTGAATCTAAAACAACAAACATGAAATATTTGATTTTATTTAATTTATACACAAACAAAATAGAAATTAAAATAATATATTTAAGTAATACTTATCAATTAATTGGTATCATTTTTATAAACTTGTAGTATTCTTTTGTTTGAATTTGAGTCCATAATGTAGCATGGGCGTACCGCAAATCCAACTATATTCTTGGCATTTTCATAGGAAAAAACTATATATTCATATAAGCAAAAAGATGCTTTGAAGGGGAAAGAGAGACTAGGTGCGAAGTCAACAAATGTTCTGCACCTTGTCTCAAAAGTCCAATGGGACTATGTGTTATTGTTTTGTTTATTCGTTTTAGCCTATAAATTATGAGCAACTTAGACTGGTTTAATTATTTTTTTGTAGTCTTTTTATTAGCTACAATCATAAAACGGGACAGTGGCTGTAGTTTCTCTCCGTCACTCAAAAAAAAGTGATAGACAACTAACTATTGTGTGATATAATGTATTGTGATTAACTGACTATTCCACAAAATAATCTAATAATTTGACAGACAACTAATCATAACTAACGCAACATACATGTTATGTCATATTTTTATTATTGGGTTCACTATTACAAAAATGAAAAATATTATCATGGTTAATTAATTTATAATGTAAGCTTAATAATATACTTAATAATTACCTCCAATTAAAGATCTAGCAATTTCTCTTGATGCAGCTAGTTGGAGAGGAATTCTGAACTTGAAAGTGGGATCTTCAATCTGCCTTGGGACTTCAATATAAGTTGATGAATTTGTTAGAACACCATAGCTTATCACTGTTGCATTCTTTTCCTCAAAATGAAGAGCTCCCGGGGTACGCATTGGTTCTTGTAGAAGCCAATTAATCAACTCATCTTTGCTTGCAAATGATATAACCTAAACTCAAGTAAAATAAAATCCATTAAATATTTTCCATCTATATAATACAACAAAAAAAATGTTATTTTGATTTTTTTGTAAAAAAATATTACCAAATGATATAAATGGTTAATTGGTAATAATATAATTGATTTGCATGTTTATATTTACTAATTGTCAATAAATAGCAAAAGATCTTGTGGTCTAGTGGTGCTCAATTTATGCTGTCATATGGAAGGGAGTGGGTTCAAGTCTCAGTGGAGGCGTAGTTCATGGGCAATCTACACGGCTGCACAGGAAGCTGTTCACATAAATTCCCTTATATATATATATTTGATCAATGACGTGGTCAATTTTATAAATATTAGTATAAGGAAATCAAATTAGGAATTCCATGCATCTATTTCTTTAATTTAACAAAACTAATTAGACCAAATATATTCTCTTTGCAAATTAGTACCAGTATAACTCAATTGCACATGAGACACTACCAACAAAAACTGCACATTAGACACTACCAACAAAAATGTAGCGGACAAGCAATGAAAACGAAGAAAATGACAAACCTATATATCCAAAAGCAAATTAAAAAAAAATTAGAGTAATTTCAATCAAAAGTAGTATCTACTACCTAAAAACATACCAACTACAATAAGTATTTAGATACTTGTTTTTAGAAAAGTGTAAATTAAACATTAATTTTAATGTCAACTATAACGAACTTAATTATCCTATATAATCGTACACTTGATATACTTTAAATTATTTATTTAAATACAAATATTGGACATTAAATTAGTCGCGCAATGCAGAAGTAAAACTAGTATATAAATACATATCAAACGGTAAATAATTTGGTAAAAAAAAAAATTATTCTATATAGTATATAGTCCTAATACAATACGTTTGTTTTGTATACTATTAAAAAAAAAATTAAACAAATTCTTCTTGGGTTTTTCTTTAATAATTGTTTTTTTTACTTAATTTGTACAATTTTAAATTTAAAAATCTTGTCTTTAATATTATTTTTAAATAATTAAAGTTTCTAAACATATAATATTTATTAACTGATACTAAATTAATATAAAAAAAATTAAGAAATAAATAGTTTGAATCAACCTTTACAATAAATAAATAAATTGAATCAACATTGGATAATTAAACTAGACGCAAAGATAGGAAAGTGTAGAGTAACTCTTTCAATCCATAAAATATGAATACATACATATCGTAGATGCCTACAACTCTACAAGGTTCCAATGAATTCAAAGATGATTAAATGTGGAAAACTCCAACCCAGTTAATCGGAATCATGTATCATACTATATCATTAGAATGAGAAAAAATAATTCAAATGAGCTCCTAAGTCCAAAGAATAATACAATTGAATTCCATAAATGAAAAAAGCATGCGATAAAATAGTGTAATTATGTCATAATTTTACCTATTTTGTAGCATATCATTGATGTCCGATTGACTATGTTAATACCTGACATTTTGATAATTACATTGGTCCAAGTGTATAATTTTGTTTTATTTTTTATTTTTTTATTTAGATAAAGGTCACTGGCCATTATTCAACAACCGGTGGCTATGTAGATCTAGACCACAAAAGATGTCCAAATCTGGACTGATGCAAGTGACCATTGCTTCCTTTGTCTATTTACTAGCCACCAATTGTCAAACGATAGTTGATGGCTTTTTAAGAATAAAATTCAAAAGTTAAAAAGAAAAAACATTAAATAGGTAGAACTTTTACACTTCTTGTAATTGGACCATTGAGTAAATAAGTGTGTAATTGAGAAATTAAACACATAAAAATTGTGCAATTAGCATTTTTTTTTTACCTGTTGTTCCAGGTAAAACAATTAAGTCAAATTGATGAGTTGTCATTAAATATAATTGATTTTAAAATATTAGTGCTTATATGTAGATTATATGGTAATGACATGTCAAATTATAAATAAAAAATATTTTAATAATTACTAAAAAAAAACGTGTTAGTTACGAAGGATTGTGTTACAAGTCTAGAGGGTGACAAATAGACCTGTAGAGAATTTTTAAAATTATTTACTATTTGAAGTTCAAGACTTTAGTTGAATTTAAGCTTGAATAACTATTTGCAAAGATTTTGCAGCGGAAAAAAATGTGAACCCTTTTAGTAGTTAAGCACAATTTTGTTCTTGAAAAATTTTGGGTTTGGTTGTTTAGATAATAATATAAAGGCAGTAAAATAACTAGAGACAGAGGGAGAGAGAGATTTTTTTAGTGATTCAGCTATTAACCAGCCTACCCCACTCTTCTTAAAAAACTCCTTGGAGGATTACACTAAACCCCTTAGTATAATAAAGACCACTTAAGCCTTGAACATAGAGTCGGCCTTAGACACCTAGGTTTTTCACAAGCCTCAACTTGTTACTCCGCCTCTTTCTACTTCTACCGAGTAGAGATACAAAGGTTTTCAACACAAAGTTGTTGATCCTCCAACACGTAGACTTTGCTCTTGAGTCTTGTCTTTGATCATCATTGTTCGTTAGCCAAAGTCTCAATTAGATATAGCTGTGTAGCTTAGTTTCTCTCTCACTAGTCACTTGTTTTAGCACTTGAAAGCTTTGAACACTTGTATATTTTTCACTTGAAAGGACATCACCTTCTTCAGTCTTGATTGAAAGTATTTATAGGGCAATTTGAAATAAACCTATTGGAGGAAGAAGAATTTCAAATGTTCTTTATTTGACCCTTGTGTAATGACCAGTGGACAATTCGAAATGTTACTTTTGGTGTCAGATTTTTCACCCATTGACACGCCTTTACCTGCTAAATCTTACTTTTTACTTTGCACATTTTGTTTAGGTTTTTAAGGAAAATCTACTTTGGAATGTATATATACCTAGGACTCCTTTCACCTTGGTAACATTTCTCATAAAGTTACTAGTTATTTAAGGTTTCGAACTGTTTGCTTAGAGAATGTCTAGAATAGTTCCTTCGAATGGTCAACTCTTACCTTTCAAGTTACCTTTTCGAAGCTTAAGCTTTGTAATCTTTTGTAATCAAGTAGTTGTCCTTACTATTTGAGTACTACTTTAAGTCCCTTATATTCGATAGGCAGGTCTTTTCATTCTTCGACCATTGCAACCTTCTGATCTTTTACTCTTCGACTTCTTAACTCTTCGAAGCTCTTTGTAGACTTATCTGCTGACTATCCGAGGTGTAACCACTCAAATTACAATTCGGACTATTCAAACAAAATAAAAAGATTTTCTAGTCTAAGAAAATAAAACGAATTGGGGACTAAAATTTCCTAAGTCTTTTGGTATCATCAAAATCTAATGTACAATTGTTCCTAACAATTTTCCCATTTTTTATGATGGCAAAACTTATATTTTTATTATGTGATTGTTTCAATTTTGATTTGATTTTTATTATTCAATTCAACCCATAACTAGAGTTTAACACAATTTTCTAAGGAAATTTGAAATAAACAACTTAAAATAAAACGCAACACACACTAAAAAGTTTTCATTAATCATCAATTCAGTACAAATTACATTTTTTAGTGGCACAAAAATTTAAATAAACATAACGAAATCTTCATTTCTTCTCTTCTTGTTTCTTCTTCGTCTTCTCTTCTTCCCTTCTTAAGATTTCATTGATCTTCTTTATCGACTCTAAGGCATTATTTTCAACTACAAAATGTTAAAAATCAGTGGTGATAGAAATCTTGTTGTAGTTGGAGAACGCTTTTATCAGATTTTCATAACTTAACACTCCACCCTTTCAACAGAGGATGCACTCCAAGGTCGTTCTTCTATTTGTGAGTGAAATTCCACTTTCCATCATCAATTTGTACAGCAGCCCAGCAAGGTGCTCATTTGTGTAGCAATGAGCCTTTCTTCAGCGATGTAAGCTTTTCGACTACTTCCTTTTGAGCTTGATCATATTCCATTATTCTCTTCTTTCGTTCTCGCTCAGCCACTTCATTTCTCTACCTTTGCTTCGCAATTTCCTCATTGCAAGTGGCTATGTTGTCAACTTTTCGCTTTACATCCCATTTCTTAGTCCATATAGGCAGCTTTTAAGGAAGGAATTTGTCATTGTTGTCTTCCTTGTATGGAACATACGGTATGATTTCTCTGCCTGGAGTAATAGTGGTCGTCTCTTGCCTTTGCCTTTCCGTGTTATACTACATTCCCCCCTTTTTGGCATCATCATCACCATATCACCTGATGGAGGCAATACCACAGATAAAAATATTTACCTTTTCGTGCAGCTCACCAAGACTCTTGCCAATAGCACGCACATATCCTTTAAGTCTTCAATGTTGTCATTGATGTGGCGTTGGTTCTAGACCATGGAACTTTGTTTCTTCAAAATATCATTTAGTAAAGACATCATGGTTGATAGCATGGTCTCCATGTAGTTGAGAGAGAAAACCACTGAATCCTTGAATTCAACATCATCAACACTTGGTTCCTCATCAGGTTGTCTTTGGATGACTATTAAAGGACAATGAACTTGAAGTTGTCGAACCACCTTACAAAGTGAAATTATTGGAAATACTTGATCAAGTACTCGGAGTTTAAAACTCTTTTTACCAATTTTCCCTTTGGGGTATTAAGCTTGTAGCTACCAGGACGGACCACGGCTGCTACTATGTATAGATTTTCCCAATTCGGCACTAGGTGAGGTTTAACCTCAGAACGGCCATAAGGATAATCAAGCTCGAGGTCGGCCCGCTTCGACCTCAGCTAAGAATTAATCCTTTTGTATGGCAATAAGCGATGCCAAGATCCGTAGTTCCATTTGGAAGAATTGAGGTCGAGGTCATCCATGCCCTCGCCCTCGAGGTTGATACTTAGGGTCCAACCCCTTCATAGCAGTATTAGGGAGAACCAAATGTGGGGTTGGCAGCCTTGGCCTCTAGGTCGACACTTGGGGTATAAGACTTTCAATACGAGCTCGAAAATTCATGACATCGGTTTCTTAGGATGAGGCATAACAATCAGCATGAGGTCGGAAAAATCATGACCTTGACTTCGTAGAGTGAGGCTAGTCGTTCAATGTGCTCGACCATCACAAGTTGGGCACGAGCAAGCTGAGCTTGGCCACCAACCAAGGCAAGGTGAGATCGTCACCGCAAAAACACGACTTGGGCCACAATCTAGGTTACTTGGGGTAAGACGAGCTTTCAATGCGATCTCACGAAGTCGGCCTTCCGAAGTGTCTCGCATCCTTGGGCGCGGGCTCAATTGCTCGGGAGCATATAAGTTCCTCGAGGTGGACTCGGCAAGCCATGAGTTTAGCTTCTCAAAGCAAAATGAATCTTTCACCACGAGCTCGGTATGTCACGAGCCCGACTTCCCGGAATGAGGCATGGTTTCTGGCACTAACTTAACAAATCATGACATCGATTTTGCTGGGCAATGAAGGTTCTTCAACGTGAGCTCAACTTCTCGGAAGACGAGCTATTCGACGTGAGCTTGGAAATCATGAGTATGTCTACCAGGACAAGATGAGTCTCTCAACGTGTACTCAACAAAAAGTGGGGTTTGATCAAGTTGAGGTTAGCTATGAGCCAAAGTAAAGCGAGTTCAGACTCTTCACCTTCTCACACATTTGAGGTTGACACTTGGGGTCACACTAGGCGAATAGCAAATTGACCTCCAAATCGGCTCAAGCTCTTTGTCCCGGTCGAGCTTGGGCCCCCGACGTTACACTTAACCTCGGGGAGGATGAGGTCGGGGGTGGTTGCCCATGCGTAACCTAGCATGGCACCTCAGTGGTGGTATCGAGTTGATGGGGTCACACCACACCTTGAGTCCCTTCGATGAGCTGGGTTAACATGGTTGCGGCTTGTTAAATCGCAACCACCCCGACTTGGAGGCCCAAGATTAGAGGTATGGCAATTGGGGCTGATCCACCATTGCGGTTCTTGTTCAAGTGATCCTACAGGCCCCGTTCTGACCTTATTACGGGGGGGGGGGGGGGGGGGGGGGGGGAAATTTT
>NC_044926.1:12207317-12233531 GCF_003576645.1 Ipomoea triloba | reverse complement strand
GGGGGGGGGGGGGGGGGGGGGAGGTGGAGTGGACAATTTGCATCCTGGTGAGACCGGTTCCGTATGGGGTAATACGTGTGTTGCAGGAATCGCGAGATATGTGAGAGTTGGACCTCGAGCTTGTATGTCGAGTTCTCAATGAAAGCATCAATGATGGAACAAATTAACTCGAGTGGCCCGAATTAATTAAACTAATAATTAAAGGATAAATAGTAAAGACAAGATATTGAATAGGAAAGACAAAACTCTGTATTAATGATTCGTGAGAGTGCAAGACATGTAATGTCAATACCATATGATCTCCCAATAACATGGCAAACAATAGTATTTATACCAAAAGCTCCCTCATAGCCGCCCCACACCGCCACGCCATGCGAAGACGGTGGGCGGTTACAGTTTAACCGCGTCGCCAAGGCGAGGCCGGAAGCCATGGTTGTGCGCCAAGGTCAAGGTTGAGCCCAGGCGCCAAGGTCGAGCGCAAGCTCGGGGCTGGTCCTTGGCGCAGCACCAGGCCAAGCGTTGGGGTCGACCTCGAGGCTTTTGGTCATGCTTAGCCTTGAGGTCCTAGTGCTGACTACAGGGTAGGGTCGGGTCGGGTCACTTTGTTCGCCTCCCTAGGTTAATTCGCCCCGACTCCACTTCTAATATATCCATCAGCTTAGTAAAACAATTGCCACAGATGTCATCGTGGCAAAGTAACCAATTGAGGATGGGATTGCAGGAGATATATTTTGCTAGTCAGGGGAGTTAAATTCACATTTTTAGGGTTCAATGGCCTGATTGTATTTTTATGTTTAGTTCGTTGACCAATTTAAACATTTTTCTTATTTTATAATGAGCAATGCTACAAACCTCTCATGTATTTCCCCTACAAAATTTTCCTCCTGAGGTGTCATCATTTGTTTGGTAGTTAAATTTATTTATTAGTTAGTGGTGGGTTAGCCAATTCCCAATAAATGAAAGCCACATCATGAGGGGAAATTTGGAGGTAAAGTTCAGGAAGGCAAATGAGCATTTTTCTTTTAAAATTCATATAATAATTTTTAAAAACTTCTACCATTATTTGTGCAAAATTTGGTCAAAGTATCTATGAGGTTCATTACTACCTTAATTTTGTTCAATTTAGTCCTTATATTTTAAAAAGTTCTACAATTAATGACAATAGTTAACGGTGTTAATATTATCATTAACTTGGTTGACGTGGCGTTGACATCATCATTGCCATATGCCAACTTATATGTTATTTTATAATTATTCAAAATTAATTATTTTTACCACCATATATATTAAATTAATATGTCCAAAATAAATAAATTCATACATGCTTACATTGAGAATTGAACACTTACCTATTGTAAGTAAAGGTCTAGCCTTTGTTGGTTCAGTTGAGTTACTATGATTTATATCATCCCAGATATTTTGTTGGGTCGGGGCGTGGGGACCCTTGGGGTTGGGGATTCAACATTTTGGGAAGACTAAAATGCTACCAACAACCACTTTACTACCCACTCATCTTGTCAATTAATTGCAAACTAGGATTAAATATCATTATAAAATGAAATACGTAGAAAATTTTATTTGCATTAAGAAGTTTCAAGAAAAGGAATATATTGATGAGTGTAGATAATTCTTGATAACTGAATTACAATACTGAAAGAGTTCCTATATGAGAGTTAGCATAAAACTCTCCTAACCTATAAGAGCTCATTATTTACTAACTAATAGCCACTACAAATATAACTATATAATATAAATGTATTAAATGTCACATGGCTAACACGCCCCCTCAAGCACAAGGTTGGTAGGGCACAACATTGAGCTTGGCACGAAGAGTCTGAAAACGCTGAGCAGGCAACGGTTTGTAAAGATGTCGGCCAGCTGATCTTTAGTAGACACAAAGCTGACGATTAACTCCCCAGAAGCCACCTTGTCTCAGACAAAGTGATAGTCGACTTCAACATGTTTGGTTCTGGAAGGGAATACCGAATTCGAGGCCATGTAAGTAGCTCCTAGATTATCACACCGTAAAGTCGCAGGGTGCTCAAAGTGAAGCCGTAATTCACGGAGCAAGGAAACTACCCACATAACCTCAACAGCAACATCTGCTTGCCCTTTATACTCAGCCTCGGTAGATGAACGGGCAACTATGCGTTGCTTCCGAGAGACCCAAGAAATAAGATTGGTACCAAAGAAAACAGCATAGCCACTGGTCGATTTTCTAGTACATAAGATTGGTACCCGCTTGAGTAGACCCCAGTGTTCCGCAGTGGGTGAATGCATTAACTGATAGAGACGATTGACTGAAAAGGATAAGTCGGGTCGGGTGATAGTCAGGTACTGTAGGACACCCACAATGTGTCGGTACTGTGTCAGATTATCAAAGGGCTCGAGAGAAAGAGCCGCCGGTTGAGTGACAGTTACCGGTGTAGCCAGAGCCTTGCAGTCAGTCATGCCAGCCCCGACTAAAATATCTTGCATATACCTTTTTTGGGACAGTAAAAACCCGCCATTAAATGCCAGAGTCTCAATGCCAAGGAAGAATCCCGGTGTGCCTAGATCCCTGATCTTGAATGCTGTAGACAAACGGTGTAGGAGAGAATCAACCAAAGCAGAGTCGTTACCCATCATAATGATATCATCGACATATACAAGCAGATAGACCCGAGAATTTCCTGACGTGTAGTCTTGGAGGGTGAGAAACTTGTGGTTGTTAAAAAGTCATGAAGGCGTTTAAACCACGCACGAGGAGCTTGCTTCAATCCATATAACGACCGCTGTAGGTGACAAACATGCCCAGGATGCAGCGGGTCCTCATAACCTGGTGGTTGCTTCATATAAACTATTTCTGGCAAGTGGCCATTAAGAAAGGCGTTGTGAACATCTAACTGGCGGAGAGCTCATGAATGAGTGACAACAAGAGAGAACAAGAGCCTAACGGTTGTGGGTTTTACAACGGGACTGAAGGTGTCAAAGAAGTCTTCCCCTGCCACCTGGTTAAACCCTTTGGCTACAAGCCGCGCTTTATACCTCTCATTCTCTTAATAGTTTCGTCAGCTTTGCTCTTGGTGCAGTACACCCATTTACAGCCAATGATATTCATAAGTGGAGTTGCGGGTACAAGCTTCCATGTGTTGTTATGTAATAACGCGTTAAACTCCTGATCCATTGCATCCCTCCAATGTGAGTGTCCGACGGCCTGGGAGTAACAGGTTGGATCAGTGGTGGTCTGTAGAGCGTAGAACTGTTCACCGGTACCCCAAGTCTTTCTACGCGTCCGCATGGCATGACCACCATCTTTGACTTGGTCTGTGGCTGTTTGTGTTCCCGAAGTGGATGTCAACAGCTGCGTGTCGGACTGTGTTCGGGATGATGATGTCGAGCAGTACTGAGTCGTAGACGTATCCTACGTCGGAGCTATGTTCGGCGGTGAAGATTGAGTATGAGTAAGAATCGGTCCAATTGCCTATGGTGTGGTAAATGTTTCTAGCGCCACATTATCCTGTAAGGAAGCCTGAATTGCAAAGGGAAAAATATTTTCAACGAAACGCACATGGCGACAAATATAGACTTTTCTAGTGTTAAGGTCCATACAACGGTATCCCCTATAGGTAACTAGATAACCTAGGAAAACATAGGGTGCAGACCTATACTCAATTTTGTGGCGATTGTAGGGTCGGAGATAAGAGAAACAACGACACCCAAAGACACGAAAAAAGGTGTAAGGGGGATGAACGTTATATATTTGGTAATGAGGACTCTTAAAGTTTATAGTTGACGAGGGTAAACAGTTAATTAGAAACGTTGCAGACTCTAAAGCGTAGTCCCAAAATTTAAGTGGAGTGGAGCTTTGAGCAAGTAATGCTAAACCTGTTTCCACGATATGACGATTGCGACGCTTTACCCTCCCATTTTGTTCGTGCGTATAAGCACAAGATTGCCTATGTGTAATACCTAACGATTCAAAAATAGAGTGGAGACGGCGATATTCCCCACCTAAGTCAGACTGAATGGCTTTGATAGAACGCGAAAACCGACATTCTACCATTGCCCGAAACAAAGTAAAGATTTTATATATATCAGACTTTACACGTAGTTGATAAAACCAAGTGTACCAGGAATAATCGTCGACAAAAAGAACAAAATAACGACAGCCCGAACTTAAATAACAAGTGATGGACCCCAGATGTCCGTGAATATCAAATCTAATACATTATGACTATTATTTGGGACCCCATCTAAAGGAAACCGAGATGATTTCCTGAGCTGACAAGCCGAACAAACTTCTAACGAACTGACTTTATTTGACGCAACTGGGCAATGTTTCAAAACACGCTGCAAGACTTGGTTGTGCGGGTGACCCAAATGCTGATGCCAAATGGCGGACGAGGCTCAGGCGGTAAGAAACGCATTGTGACCCTGTGGGAGTAATAGTCTGTATAGACCGCCCGTAGTGAATCCCTTAAGAAGTACCGCCTGAGTTGTGCAGGCCTTCACAAGAAAAAAGTTTTTATGGAACTCGAAATAAACATTATTTTCGTTAGTGAATCTGTAAACAGAGAGTAACGGGAGAGACAATTTAGGGACATGGAGTATATTTGACATTTTTAATAAGTGCGAATCAGATTTAATAACCGTGCGACCCACACTAGAAATGTCCAAACCTGCACCATTGCCTACTTTCAACACATCATTACCGGTGTAAGGCTCGGTATGATCCACCAAATGTGCATCAGGCGTGGCATGGGAGGACGCGCCAGTGTCCGGGTACCACGCCTCGGTTGCCGTCGCGTCACCGAAAAACGTCGCATGCGCCTGGACTGCCGGGCGATCATCATACCGTCTGAAGCAGGTTACAACAGTATGTCCATGCGATCTACAGATTTGGCATCGCGACGCGCCACCTCTTCCGCCGCGACCTGGAGTTCCAGCGCCTCGGCCTCGCCAATTGCGACCGCCGCGGCTAGACGAGAAGTGACGACCCCCAGTTCCGGAGCCGTTCCTATCGTGACCAGCATAGAACGCCGAAGGAGATCATTGCGTAAGTGACGAATTAGCCGCAGCAAAGTCATCCGCTTGGATAAACTCCTGGGCTTGAAGGTGGTCAGCCAACTGCAGTAGAGTGATTGGCGTCGCAACGGCAGTCAGGGAGCTCGCCATAGCACGAAATTCCGGGCGCAATCCCCGGAGAACATATAGAATCTGCTCATCGGCGGAGAGCGGCCGGCCGGCGAGCGATATGGCTTCCACTATCATCTGGGCTTGACCGAGATACTCCGTCGGCGTGGAGTTGCCTTGTCGGAGCGTCTGGAATTTCCCGAGGAGGCTGAGGCATCGGGTCTGCGACGTTGACGCAAGAGCAGCCGTAATGGATTCCCAAACGGCGCAGGAGGTCTCCTTACTGACGGCCAAGTACATAACCTCACTGGTGAGAGAAGAAACGATGAGTGAGAGTATCGCCTGGTCCTGCTGCACCCACGGGAGTCGAAGGCGACGGGGCGGCGGCGAACAGTGGGGTAGCGGAGGGAATGGTGGCCGGCGGGCATGGCAGTGAGCCGTCGACGTAGCCCAGTAAGCCTTGGCTGCGAAGGAATGGCATAATCTGCGTTCTCCAGTATATGTAATTACGGGTTGTAAGCTTTATGGTAATGGAATGGCTGGCCGCCGACAGTGAGGGAGCCGGCGGTGTGGCAATAGCGACGGAAGGGGTGATCGCACCATCATTCGCCGATGAAGCCATCGGGTTTGGTTACGGTAAGGGTGGAGAGAGAAGAAAGCCATCGGGTTTGGTTACGGTAAGGGTGGAGAGAGAAGAAAGGATCCTAACCTAACGCTGATACTAGATAGTGTAGATAATTCTATATGAGAGTTAACATAAAACTCTCCTAATCTATAAGAGCTCATTATTGACTAACTAATAGCCACTACAAATATAACTATATAATATAGATGTATTAAATGTCACATGGCTAACAATATTAATACAAAAATAATTTTATTTTATTTTTATTAGTATTTAAAAAGTTTCACAATATTTGAAATAAGTTGATGTTTATAAATCTTTTAATTTATATTAATAAAAAGTAATAATAGGGAGTAAATTTGTAATATTTTAATTTATTTTATTTTATAATATTTTAACAACTAAAATCTTTATATTTTGTATTAAAATTCATAACACTGATTAGTTTATAAAAATATTAACATTAACAAAATTTTATTTATGTATTGCAAATGTTAACTTATTTTATTTATGTATTGACCCGTTTTCCCTGTAATTGAATTACAATTACGTTCAACCAAACCGTCCATCACATTACGGAGAATTACACCGGAATAAAAATTATATAAACCTCATAAGTTTATTAAGGAAAAGTGTTGGAGATTTCTCTAATTATTATAAGTTTTTTGTTACACGTTGCTTTACTGATTGAATTAAAAGGAATGAAAAAAAATAAATCATTTCTAAATTTGTGTATCAATCATGTGCAACGGTCATGCTAGTTTTTTCTGAATCATTCTAATTATAGAGTGTATCAAAATTCATGACATAGTAGAAAAAAAAAAAAATTGACACGTTCAAAGGCACTATATTAATTAGGTCATTGACTTATACGTTTACTTAGGAAACACCAACTTGACTTTGTTGGCATCACTCATTACTCATCCTATATATATGGCTATATCCTCTTGTCTTTAATTCATCAATTGGGTTTTGGACTGTCTCTTGCCTTAAAAATATTATAATTAAAAGGTAAAAAAGATGTAGCGATAATAATAAGACTATGGGGTGTTTGGTAAAATTATTAATCATTTACCATCACAATTCTGAAACATCTCTTTCATCTCAACTAAAAGCTAAACTGATAGTTAGATACGCATGATCTTTGATATGAGATTAGCTCTGACACCAAATTAAAACATGCCCAAGGTTGAATTGCACATTTATGTTTATATAGTATATGCTTATCAACGAGCACTAACTATACATAAGTTTTACGAAATAAATACTAATTTCTTATTTTCTTTAGCAAAAAGAAGTTGAATAAGTCTTTCTTTCTTTCTCTTTGTGGGGTAAGACTCTTTTGGAATAATTGTATGAAAGTCTTAAAATATTTTACGCTTTGATGCCTATGCCTCCAAAACAGAGCCGGAGGAGGAAGCTAACCAAAATAAAATTAAAACAAAAATCTCTATTTAAGAAAAAATGGAGAAGGGCAAAAAAATTTATTTGCTTATATATTTTTCTAATTAAAAAAAAAAAAATTAAAGCAAACCCATATATTTTCTTCATAGTCATATTTTATGTATGAAATTATTGAAGTTGTGAAATGGAGTATAAAAATTGAAGTTGAAATCCAAGAAAACAATATAAAAGCGCACATAAATTGTATGTTTTCTGACCTTACTCGCCGGAATTGGGCGGCCGGGATTGTTTGCAAGGATTCCGGCGACGATGGCCTGAATCCTGGAACTGCTGCTGCCGCTCCAGGCGAAATCGAAACACGGGCGTTTGATGAAGAGCTTGTGCTCGCAGGCGGGAATAGCGGGGTTAGTGGCGGCTTGAGGATCGGGGACGGCGGAGACGGCGGAGGGGTGCCTGGAACGGTAATCGGTGGCCTTTTGGATTCCGAACAAGAGAGCAATGAAGAAGAGGGAGGAGAAGAGATGAAGGAAGGTGGTTCTCTTGTTTCTCAAGGATAGAAGGATGTTCTTCTTCAGCAGGGCTGTGGTTTGCTGTCTCAGAAGAGGAAACCCTCTCTGCAATTCCGTCGCCATCTCCGTCGTCTGTCTCGGCAGCCAGTACTGAGTACTATGTTTCTGCGTGGTTTTCCAAGACTTTCGCTATTATATCTCCGACTCTCAACTATGAATAATGCTATTTTAATTTCTCCTCCAATCTTTCAACTTGGGCATTATCAATTTTTATTTATTGGGAATTGGGTAATGGGCAGGGTAGGCAATTCGGTTCAGTTTATCCGAACCAAACTAGTAATATACTGAAAAATTGAACGGTTCAAAATTATTGTAAACTAAACAGTTTAGTTAAAAACAGAATCGAACTAAACAGTTTGATAAAATCGAACCGGACTGATTACAGTTAGACTTTAATAATAATAACAACAACAACAACAACAATAATATATATATATATATATATATATATATAAAACATTTTACAAAACGTAATTTTTTTTAATTATTAAACACGAAAATATTAATAATATTTTTAGACTTTACTTTTTTGTTTGAACTTTGAATTGATATTAATGTTTGTTAAACTATAAAGTTGGATTGAAAATTTGTAATATTAATATTTGAAGGCTTTACTAATTTTTTTGAACTTTGAAGTCAACAAAACAAAAAGTCTGTAGCGCCCGCGAACCCGGGTGGGGCGAGCTAGGGTTGCATGAACCAATCGTTATACCCTGCACCACGGTGCACATAGCAATGTGCACCACGTACGTAAACGACGTCGTTTCAATGTTAGTGGACGCGGACGCGAATGACTACAGGGAATTCATTATATATAATACACATAATCATTATCTAGAACACACAAAACGTTTGCCTAGAATACACAGAATGTTTGCCCAGAATACACAGAATATTAACATAAAATACACAAATGTTAGTGGACGCGGACGCGAATGACTCCAGTGAATTCATTATCTATAATACACATAATCATTGTCTAGAATACACAGAACGTTTGCCTAGAATACACAGAATGTTTGCCCAGAATACACAGAATATTGACACAAAATACACAGAACTCATCCTCCTAACATTCGAATGCACAAACACATCACAACCTATGTTAATAACATGAATACACAGAATATTGATACAAAATACACAGAACTCATCCTCTTAAATATTCGAGTGCACAAACACATCACAACATGTGTTACTAACATGAATACACAGAACGGTTGCCTCGAATACACAGAACGGTTGCCTAGAATACACAGAATGATTGCCTGGAATACACAGAATATTAACATAAATATAGAGATCGGGCGAAACGGGAAACGTGATTTCGAAAAAACGGACGGTTAGTTTACAATGCTCAAAACGACGTCGTTTACGTACGTGGTGCAGATTGCTATATGCACCGTGGTGCACGGTATAATTTACCTGCATGAACCCTAGCTCACGGGTCTGGTGGGCTGGACGGAAAAACTCGTCAGAAATTAGGTCCGCGGTGGGACGGGCCGAGCTGCTTTTTTGACAGTACTGTTTGCTATGAAGGTTTTTGTATAATTCTAAATCATATATATATATATATATAAAGAAATACATATTCTGATAAAAAGTCATACAAGAAAAGCCAATTTTCTCTAAAAAAAAAAAAAAGAGATGTCATTATCTTTTAATCATTTACTTTCCAGATTTACTAAATTTATCAAATAATTACTAAAGAAATAAAACATAACAATATAATAATGAATATTTGACTATAGTTAATATTTTAAATAATTAATTTTTTTGGTAATTTACATAAATAACAAAAAGATTAAACTTGTTCAATAATTTGATCAATTTAAAATTGAATTACCGTGTGTGAAATTGTTACCTAATCAACTAAATTAATACTTTGATTGTTTCAAATAATTGGTCGAATTATCAATATTTTATTATGTATAATATTTTTATATTATACATTTGATACAACCATCTTGTACTAAAATTGTACTAAGAGAATGACTCTTAGAGCAAGCACGTTTGGTTCACAGAATTTGGAGAGAATAGGAATACTATAATTTCATAGGGAATGGAATAGGTAAAGAATAGAATAGAAATTGTATTCTATTGTTTGGTTCGCTGAAGGAATAGACATGAGTATTGTATTTCCAGAGTTTGGTTGGTTAAAGGAATACAAATGGAATATATATTTAAAAGACATAAATACCCTTCTACAAATAAATTATTATTATTATTATTATTATAGGCTAATGTGGTTAGGAGTAATAATTCAATTAATTTGATTAATTTTGAATTAAACTAACTGAATATTTTTTCATAACGTCATAGAGAGTGAGCCCTAGTTGTTGATCAGTGTCAAATTTTGAGCCTTCATTAAAGGGATTGACTCTCTCAATTATGCTTCTTTCAGTTTCTATGTTCAGAGAGGTCTAAACCTTTCGAGCATCCTCTTCAAGTCTTGAACTTTTTGAAGTTTATCTTCTGACTATCTTAAGTGTAACTATTCCAGTTACTGTTCGGACTATTGGAACCAAGTAGATAGAATTTCTAAGTCTAAGAATAAAATAAATTGAGGACTAAAATTTTCTAACATTGGTATAATCAAAATCTAAATTACTTCTGTTCCTAACAATTTTTCCCTTTTTTGATGATGCCAAAATTTATACCCCTATTATGAAGTTACTTTTAAACTTAAGTAGATTTTTCATTTCAATTCAACCCATAATTAGAGTTTGACAAAATATCTAAGGAAATTTAAACTTTAAATAAAACACAGAACACCACGCATACACCACACACTAAAATTTTCATTGACATCTCAAAAACGTTACAAGTACATTCAGTGGGCAAAAATGAAATAACCATTATAATTGATTATTGAAAGAGTTTGTCGTTTGTCTTCTTCTTCCTTATTTTTGTTTCTTCTTCTTCTTTTCTTAATCTTTCCCTCATTCTGTCTAAAACAGAATTATTTGCAATTTGAGTAGAGTATGCTTCTCTAGAAACTGCATGAGGTTGAAATATAACTGAGATTTTTAGGTCTAAGTAGTTCCAAAAAGCTTTAGTTATCGTCTCTACTTCCAGTACACCACATCTCCACCATGTTATGCAGTTATTGGTTTTTCTACCATCGTTCAAGGATATACCGGACTTTTTCATAACATCATAGAGCATGAGCTCTAGTTGTTGATCAGTGTCAAATTTTGAGCCTTCATTAAAGGGCTTGACTATCTCGATTATGCTTCTTTCAATTTCTTCTATTCGGACATGTCTGAACCTTTCGAGAATCCTCTTTAGGTCTTGAACTCTTCGAAGCTTATTTACTGACTATTCGAAGTATAACTATTCGAGTTGCTGTTCAGACCATTTGAACCGAGTATATAGAATTTCTAAGTTTATGAATAAAAGAAATTGGGATCTAAAATTTCCTAACTTTAGTATCATCAAAATCTAAATTACATTGTTCCTAACCAGCTTTAGAATGTCTTATGATATTCCTTAGTGTTTCAATGCTCAAAATGACTCGCGAAATATCCAAAATTGACTTAGAAATATTTATTTCTGTTCAAATCATCAAAAAAAAGTATACCTAGATGTGAAATCAAAACAAGTAAGGTACATTTATCACTAAATCCACACAAATGCTATAAAAAAATAAGTCTAAATACGGGATACGATGTAGACATATTTAAACTATTTAATAAATTATGTACCTACAATTAACATATTAGATAGTTTTAATAAATAAATTATGTACGTACAGTACCAAATTTTTCTACTCCACTCTACTCCTATCTCTATGAGAAATTCACTATATCAATCACCCAAATTGTTGGTGATTAGTGTTGGCTTTGTAATCCTCATAATTTATCTTTTGATTTTCAAGAGCTGTGGTTAATCTCCAATTTGAGTTGTGTTGAGTGATCTTAAAATGTGCTTCTAATTTGAGTTTAAACTCTACTTTGGCTCTTTAATTTTTCTTCAGTGTTTGCTCTTCGGTCTTAATTATAATCCTATTTGATTTCTTTAATTTTGTAAGAATGAGCTTGTCTCCCAATATTTTGCTCAAATCTCTGCTCCAAGCTTTGCTCTTCGATTATTTTCTTCCTTTCTAGACTCAAACTCTGCTCCTCTTTTCCTCTTCTCCATGCTTTGCTCTCAAGTCTTCTCCAACCTTTGCTCTAATTCTTGCTCTTTTGATTTTTATTCTTTCTCTAGTGATTCGAACTCGTTATCTTCTTCTCCTTCTTTAAGTTGAGCTCCTCTTCTTATTTCTCGAATTTAATGTATACATTTATATACCATTTTCTCCTCTAAATAGTGGACTCTAATTTAAGCTCCAAAAATCAATTCTAAAGAACATTGATAATTTTTTTAAGTTCAAGGGTCTAATTGCATTTTTGAGTAAAGTTGAAGGGTCTATTTGACCCTTTTCTCAAATCTTTATTGGATATTAACTGTTAAATATTAAGGTGTATTTGGTTCGCACATGGGAATCGAAATAGGTATCAAATACTTGATAATGGTAATGAGTTTTGATAAAAAATATTTTGCTTGTTTGATTATTTGGTAGTAGGGTGGAATGAGAATAATTATTAATAGTTGGGGAAGCGGCTAAGGAGGAAGGGAATGAAACTCTTATTTTATTAGGGAATGTGTTTTGCAATTAAGGGCTAATCAAATGCATAGTAGTGTTTTAAAAACTCATCAATCAAACAATAACAATGACTTTGATACACATTTCTGGTAGCTAAACCTGTTAACCAAACACACCCTTCATTTGTCTTTAACTTGTTTTGATACTTAGTACGGAATAGCTAAATATTTGTTGGCTATAGCTTTAATTTCAACATAATTTTTTTTTTTTTTAATTTCTTGAATACTTTCCATATCTAATAAAATTACCTTGAGGTTCATGTCTACTGAGATTTACGAAAATAAGAATAGATAACAATTGAAAAAAAATAAAGTAGACAAGATTTATATGGTTCGACAACTTATTTACATCCACAGGAGTGAACCTGTTCTTTTATTAATTGTACTGGTGATGAAACACCAAGGGATATGTAGTTATATGTTTCCTAAACAAGTACAAGTACACAATTACCCATGTACTGTATTGTAAAGCACGGCCCCCGCACCCACAACTCACTCCTCGCTACGTAACAAAAGATGAAAAACCCCCGACCCACTCCAATTCGCTCCGCTATGCGAACTTTGTTGCGCTCCAGTCCCTCAACTATACTCCTCTCCGTTCCGTCCAACACCTATTATCCTTTCGTACATATGAAACATACACAACAATGTCAATATCTGAATCCATATATAGCAGTTAGATGATTATTAGAACATTTTGTTTCTTAGGTTTCTAACAATCCTGTTGTTTAACAGCTTTCTATTTATCTTCTTAATTGACAACTGATCTTTTCTATCGCAATTCGCAATCATCCCTCTGTCATATCATCTTTCTGAGTTTCTGCTCATTCATCTATTTGTTAGACGAAAATTTTTGCATCTCATCTCTCTGCTTTAATTCAAGCTTCTATCTTGTTATCCCCAGCATTTTGTCATTCGCATCTTTATGCTATTCCCATCTTACAACATTTTGTAATCTCTTAATCTTCTCTTGTGTGTATCTCATCTTGCTGCAATTCATTCTTGTCTGATGCAAAAGAGAAGCATTGTGTCCCACATCAAAAATACATAAAACATGAAAGTGGTGAGAGCATTATAAATAGATAGGGCATAACTTCTGAAAAACATACTTACCTGGACAGGGTCAATGGTTGATCAAGAAGAACCATGGCCTAGATTGGTGACCTCCATTGCACTTTTGGAGGGGTAACTGTCTAAGGTCTCTTTAAATGGGAGAGCCTATGTCATAATTTGTGGTAGAGGGGGCTTGCGTTCGCGCAGCCCCCACTAAACTTGAGTTTTAATTTGTATTACATTTTGTTCATTTTTGTGCCCTATAAGATCCTCACTTCCAATCTTGATTGATTTATAGTGTATTAATCGTCTTGAATAAAGTTTGAATAAATTCAATGCAAACTGAGAATTTAATATGTGAGGATAATAATAAAAGCACGAGAAATCAGTAAAATTTCAATATTGCCAGTCCACAGTTCTGCAAAGTGATAATATAAATATAGTAACACATCTTTCATTATCTAATCTAATTGATGTAAAATACATTGTGATATGATCCTCATCGTCCTTGTCATATGTAGAAGAGAAGCAATGCAATTAATTGTTGTCATCCCACATTGGGAATACAGAAAACAATAAAACTAAGAGTGCAATATAAATATATTACCTGGATTACCTGGATGGGGCCAATATAATGGCCGATCATGAAGAGTCATGGTGTAGACTAGGAACTTCCATTCCACATTTGGAGGGGTGCAGGTCTAAAGTCTCCTTAAGTGGGAGAACTTTTGTCATAATTCATTTTTTTTTAGTTCTAAGTTCTCTTTAGTAATCAGTAAAGAAAATGTTATGCTTATTTTTATTTTCTACTCTCAACTTTTACTTTCACACACAAAATCTTGATATAGACACTTGTTCGTTTAAGATGAGTGATTTCAAGACTTAAGGCCAGGTGTGCTAATTTCACCAAAAACTAAAGAATTTTAACTGTCAAAGTCTTAAGTGCATAAATTTAAAGTTTAAGGTGCAGTGCGTGGGTTTAAGGCTTAATGTGCGGGTGAGGAGAAGGGCAATAAAAGTGAAGAGTAGCAGTAGAGGTCTTTGGACAACGCCTGATGCTAATGATGTTGCAAGGTTGCTTGAAATTGGTGAGAGGCGGCATGGCTTTTCAGGGATACTTGGGAGTTTAGATTGCAAGCACTGGGCTTGGAAAAATTGTCTAATAGCTTGGGCAAGACAATATGCTGAGCGTAGTCGAGAACCGACTATTATTCTCGAGGTCGTAGCTGATTATGATTTGTGGATTTGGCATGCACATTTTGGTTTTACAGGGTTGAATAATATATTAATGTGTTGGAGGCATCTCATTTGTTTGCAAACATTGCAAATGGTACGTCACCTCCTGGTCATTATGTTATTCAAATTAGGCAGAGTACAATACAAGATATTATTTAGATGATGGCATATATCGTCCGAAATGGTCAACCATGGTATAAACTATTAATTAGCCTCGGGGACCAAAGAAAAAGTTATTTGCAATTATGCAAGAAACATGTAGAAAAGATGTAGAACGTGCATTTGGAGTCCTCCAATCACGATTTGCAATAGTCAAGGACCAGTACATTTTTGGGATAAACATGTATTGCATGATATAATGCGATCATTCATCATAATGCACAATATGATTATTGATGATGAACGTGATGAGCAAGCAGATATAAGTAGAGATGAGAGTACTATCTTTCAAAAGTTTCTTGCTCGACATAGGCAAATCAAAGATAAAGAAGCGCATTATGCACTTCGTGATGCATTAATTGAGCATATGTGGAAACGATATGGTAATTATGAAAATTAAATGTATTGAATGTTCTATGATTTATTATTGTGGAATAAAATAATAATTACATTATACTTATATTTTATATTAAAATATTTATTGATAATACAAAGTCTTAATTTATGAGAAAAAAATTATTTTAGTGAAGAAATAAAATTTGGTGTAATGGGTTGAAGATAAAAAAAAATTTGGTGTAAAATTTGATGCAGAGGGTTGGAGATGGTCTAAGTTAAGAAATTAGACTCCCTAAATTATATTTAATCTTTCATTGTAGATATGATTATTTGTAAATGTTAAAATAGGACTTAGATGTTTTATCGAGCAATTCTTTTAGCAGATCTTGTTTGTAAGGTCATGGTTCAACAGATTATTGCTCATTAGAACCTACCATCGAAAGATCCTAGCTTTATTATGAGCTATCAATGACATATATATATATACCATTATCATTCATGAGTTAAGTTCTATCAATAGATGTTCTATCATCTGGTAGCACTTGGTATTTGAACCATCTTAGCACTTGGTAAATGAGAAATGTAAATTTGTAAATCTTTAGTAGTTCTACAAGTGTCAGCCCTGTAAGACTCATCCATAAAAAAACAGATCTTTCGTTATCCAGTTGAAGCTAAGTAATATATATGTTCATACTTGTCTGATGCGTAACAGAGATAAACGATGATGAATTGTTGTCGTCCCACATCGGAAATACACAAAACAAAAAAGTTAAGAATGCTATAAATGCATAAGACATAATAACCATAAACATACTTACCTGGACGGGGTCAATGGCTGATCAAGAAGAATCATGGCCTAGACTAGTGACTTTCATTGCACTTTCAGAAGGGTGCTAGTCTAAGGTCTCCTTGAATGGGAGAGCCTACGTCATAATTTGTGGAAGAGGGGGCTTGCGTTCGCGCAGCCCCTACCAAGCTTTAGTTGAAAGTTATATTTTATTTAGTATCAATTAATGTACTTTCAGTACATAAATAATGTATCTTTAATATATTAAAATAAAATTGTCCTTTTATTCATTGTTCCGAAAATTTCCTAACCAACTACAAGGCATTAATTGATCATTTTACGTGGTGAGTGAAACCCAAATTTAATGTGCCTTTACCAATACCGGAAAGTTGGACTAGGATATCACTCATTCATCGTTCCGGAAATTTCCTCACCAACTACAAGGGGCATTAATTGCTCATTTTACGTGGTGAGTGAAACCCAAATTTAACGTGCCTTTACCAACACCGGAAAGTTGGATTAGGATATCACTCATTCATCATTCCGGAAATTTCCTCACCAACTACAAGGGCCGGAAATTTCCTCACCAACTACAAGGGGCATTAATTGCTCATTTTACGTGGTGAGTGAAACCCAAATTTAACGTGCCTTTACCAACACCGGAAAGTTGGATTAGGATATCACTCATTCATCATTCCGGAAATTTCCTCACCAACTACAAGGGCCGGAAATTTCCTCACCAACTACAAGGGGCATTAATTGATCATTTTACGTGGTGAGTGAAACCCAAATTTAACGTGCCTTTACCAACACCAGAAAGTTGGAGTAGGATATAACTCATTCATCGTTCCGGAAATTTCCTAACCAACTACAAGGCATTAATTGATCATTTCACGTGGTGAGTGAAGCCCAAATTTAACGTGCCTTTACCAACACCAGAAAGTTGGACTAGGATATCACTCATTCATCGTTCTGGAAATTTCCTAACCAACTACAAGGCATTAATTGATCATTTTACGTGGTGAGTGAAGCCCAAATTTAACGTGCCTTTACCAACACCGGAAAGTTGGACTAGGATATCACTCATTCATAGTTCCGGAAATTTCCTCACCAACTACAAGGGGCATTAATTGATCACCGGAAATTTCCTCACCAACTACAAGGGGCATTAATTGATCATTTTAAATTTCCTCACCAACTACAAGGGGCATTAATTGATCATTTTACGTGGTGAGTGAAACCCAAATTTAACGTGCCTTTACCAACACCAGAAAGTTGGACTAGGATATCACTCATTCATCGTTCCGGAAATTTCCTAACCAACTACAATGCATTAATTGATTATTTTACGTGGTGAGTGAAACCCGAATTTAACGTTCCTTTACCAACACCGGAAAGTTGGACTAGGATATCACTAGACCGGTGGTAACGACGTGGAAGTTTGTACTACCTTCTCTACTTTTAGTGAGTAGGTAACTCCAACCGGATTTGATTTGTCTATACCAACTACCGATAACGTCGGGCTAGGGCATTGCTTAACCGACTGTTTAGATCAGATTACTACTATTAGGATTTAAGGTTGAGGGTTGCAGATTGCAGAATTTGGCAATAATAGAGGAATGGAGAAAGATGGAGAGAGAGATTCCAGTGAATGAAGAGAGTTGTTTGATTCAAGATTGGTGTTACAAATCCAACTTCAATTTCTTTTCATTCTTTTGCTTATGTATTGTCTGTCCATCTATGGATTTGGGCTAAAACCAATTGTTGTTTGTTGGAGTTACATAGATGATTTAGGGATGTCCCACATTGGAAGTTCATAAAACAGGAAAGGTAGGAAAGTATTACAAAATGATAAGTTATAACAATGTAAAACATACTTACCTGGATAGGGTCAATGG
Organism: Ipomoea triloba; assembly: GCF_003576645.1. NCBI lineage: Eukaryota > Viridiplantae > Streptophyta > Magnoliopsida > Solanales > Convolvulaceae > Ipomoea > Ipomoea triloba. Next base: position 12,215,699 of record NC_044926.1, on the reverse strand, counting down.
TTGATCAAGAAGAGCCATGACCTAGGCTAGTGACCTCTATTGCACTTTTGGAGGGGTGCTAGTCTAAGGTCTCCCTAAATGGGAGAGCCTATGTCATAATTTGTGGTAGAGGGGACTTGCGTTCGCGCAGACCCCACCAAGCTCGAGTTTAAGTTTTTATGATGTTTTGTTTAACTTTATGACATTCAATTCAATTCTCAAATTATTGTTGTTGGAGAACATTTTAGTCTGGATACAGGTAAAGTGGCTTCAGTCTTTAGCTTTGATGTTTGATACATAAATTTTTGTTATCTTCAGTCTTGTATGATGCATTAGCTAGGAAAAGTATATGATTGAGTGAACACCAGAAAGATTCCTCTCTAATTGTTTTTTTTTCTCTCTAATGGTGTTTTTCTCGATGAGAACACAATATCTGTATTGATTGAGTTAACCTGAATACAACCTGAATACAATGACAAAGGTAGAATATATACAAGAAGACTCTCAAAAAGACTAGGATAGATAGTCCTATCATAACTCAGACTCACAGAGTCCTAATACTCCCCCTCAAGCACAAGGTAAACTGGAAACCTGTAGCTTGTCTCTAAGAAAAGAAAATCTAGAACTTGATAAAGCCTTCGTAAAAATGTCTGCCAGTTGATCCTTTGTAGATATAAAATTCACTTGAATATCCCCCTTTGCAACTCTGTCTCTGACAAAATGATAGTCAATCTCCACATGTTTGGTCCTGGCATGAAAAATAGGATTTGTAGACAGGTATGTAGCTCCAAGATTGTCACACCATAGCTTTGGAACCGAAAAATCAGCAATGTTAATCTCACGCAGCAGAGATACAACCCAGAGCACCTCAGCACATACATCAGCTAATGCCTTATACTCTGCTTCAATGGAAGACCGAGCAACAGTTCTCTGTTTTCGGCAAACCCAAGACACCAGATTTGTGCCAAGAAAAACCGCATACCCACTGGTGGATTTCCGATCATCAGGACAACCAGCCCAATCAGAATCTGAAAAAGCATGAATCTCCCTAGACAGAGATCTTGTGATACGGAGACCAAAGGATAGGGTGCCCTTAACATACCTCAAGACTCTTTTCAGTTGTTCCCAATGTGACATAGTCGGGGCATGCATGTGTTGACATAGCTGGTTGACTGCAAAGCTCAGATCTGGTCTTGTAACAGTGAGGTATTGCAAGGCACCAGCCAGACTCCTGTACTTGGTAGGATCATCAAACAGTTCTGCAGTGGTAACAGGAGTTTTTGACACAGAGATAGGACTAGCTAGCGATTTACAATCAGTCATACCTGCACGCTTCAAGATATCGTTCATATAACGCTGTTGAGAAAGGAGAACACCAGTGATAGTTTTCACCAATTCAATACCAAGGAAAAATCCAGGCTCACCAAGATCTCTTATCTTGAATGTGGCAGACAATTTTGATAACAAATCACCTACTAATTGTGCATCATTCCCAATTACAAGAATATCATCAACATAAACTAGCAGGTAAACACAAGCAGACCCTTGCGAATAATAAAACAAAGAAACATCAGTCTTAGATGCTGTGAACCCGGCAGAGAGTAAAAGACCATGCAATCGATTAAACCATGCCCTAGGAGCCTGTTTGAGACCATACAAGGAGCGTTTAAGTAAGCATACATGATCAGGAAATTGAGTGTCAATATAACCAGGTGGCTGACGCATGTAAACAGTCTCAATTAAGCTACCATTCAAGAAAGCATTGTGAACATCCAGTTGGCGGACCACCCAACCAGATGAAATAGCCAAACTCAACAGAAGCCGCACGGTAGTAGGTTTGACAACTGGACTAAATGTGTCAAAGAAATCTTGACCAGGAACCTGGTTAAACCCCTTTGCCACGAGCCTCGCTTTGTGCCTTTCTATCGAACCATCAACTTTTCGTTTAGTGCGAAAAACCTATTTACAGCCAATCAGATTCATACCTGGACGAGGTGGAACCAAATCCCAAGTGTGATTGTGCAGTAGTGCATTAAACTCCTGATCCATCGCTTCACGCCACTCAGAAAATTTGACTGCCTGAGTATAACAAGTAGGCTCAGGAGGGGCGACCTGAGCAGATAGAGCCACATGCGGAGCCACGGACCTGCTGCGAGTAGCCATGGAATGAGTACGAGTCGTGGGTCTGGATGACCGGCCTCGTGGCGCCCTCGCTGCCGAACCGGAGCCGCCGCAACCGTGGGAGAAACCGTTTGTATAGGTGCCGCAACCTCAGCAGATGGGGAAGGTTGTAGTACTGACTCTCCCCAAGGTTGTGGCGGAGTAGGGGGCACCTGTACAGCAGGCTTGCTAGCAAAGGGAGATATAGTTTCATCAAACTGAACATGCCTGCAAATGTACACTTTATTAGTTCGTAAGTCTATGCACCTATACCCCCGAAACGACTCAAGATATCCTAAGAACACACAGGGAGAGGACCGATATGACATTTTGTGACGATTGTATGGACGTAGGTGAGGATAACAGAGACATCCAAACACACGAAGAAAGGAATATGACGGAGGAGACCTATGCAATAAAGAATGAGGACAAGAATTATTCAAGACAGCAGAAGGCATTTTATTTATCAAATAAACTGCGGTTTCAAAGGCAAAATCCCAAAATCGAGAAGGAATAGAGGCACGAGCCATAAGAGTAAGACCTGTTTCAACGATATGCCTATGTTTACGCTCAACTTTACCATTCTGTTCATGAGTAAATGCGCAAGACTGTCTATGATGAATACCTAGATTTTGAAAGTGAGAATGTAACTTTTTGTACTCAGCTCCTAAGTCAGATTGGACCGACACAATTTTCCTATTGAATGAATGTTCAACAAGAGCACGAAAGTGATCAAAGATAGCATATAAGTCTGACTTTAATTTCATGGGGAAAAACCATGTATACCGGGAATAATCATCAACAAACAGAACAAAGTAGCGATGACCAGAGGAAGAATAAACAGGAGCTGAACCCCAAATATCAGTATAAATTAAATCAAGAATATTCGAACTAGTAGACAGAGTACGCGGCAGCGGAAATCGCGAAGATTTTCCTAACTGACACGCAGAACATAAAGCAGAAGTACAATTATTATTACGACTAGAACTACTAACAGAACAGAAAGGCAAAATACTTCTAAGGACACGCTGATGCGGATGACCCAAACGATCATGCCAGACCGAAGAAGAGGCACGAGATGACAGAAAAGCTTGCGGACGGGATCCAAGAACAGGCAAGGTGTAAAGACCCCCCGAACTACTGCCGCGCAGAAGGATCGCTTTGGTGGTGATATCCTTCACAACAAAATAAGAGGGGTGAAACTCAAAAAAGACATGATTATCAGTTGCAAACCTCTGAACAGACAAAAGAGAAGAAGATAGACCAGGTACGTGTAAAATATCAGACATCTTAAAAACTCTAGAAGGAGTAGAAACGGTAGCATGGCCAATACGACTAATAATCAAACCCTTACCATCACCAACTCGAAGAGTATCATCACCATGGTATTCCTCAGAAGCAGACAACGCAGCTATATCAGGGGTGGCATGATGAGTGGCTCCAGTATCAGGCACCTACAAATGAGAATCAGGAGGAACATGTGCAGCATTATCATTATAAACCATATGAGCCTGAGGTTGCGGGCCAACATATGAGTAACACGCCAAAGCGGTATGACCAATAATCCCACAAATCTGACAACGCGGCTGCCACGCACCACCGCCACGGCCTCCCCTTCCACGAGACCTACCGCCACCACCGGAGGAGCCCCGCTGACCGCCACGATACTGCCCAGCGACGTCAGCGGGACGAGACTGCACGCCGGAAGGGCCACCGCGAGGCTGCTGCCCGCCTCGCTGCTGCTTGCCGCCGCGACGCCATGGCCGACGCCCGCCTCCGCACTGAGTCACAAACGCCGCCGGGCCAGACGCTGCAACACCACCGTAACTCCCACCAGCCATGAACGACTGGGTTCCGAGCAGCGACGCTAGTTCTTGAAGAGAGACCGGCTGGCCACGAACAGCTAAGGAAGCAGTGAGAGGAATGAACTCCGGTCGCAAGCCCCGACAAACGTAAAGATTCTGCTCATCCAACGGAATGGGCCGACCGGCGAGGGCAAGATCCTCGACCAACACCTAGACACGCGCAATGTAATCCGCAACGGACGAATCACCTTGCTGAATCGTTTGAAATTGGCTGAGGAGATGAAGCGTATGCGCACGAGTCGAAGACGCCAACGCCTGCTCCAACGACCGCCATAGGGCTTGCGAAGTAGGACAACCAACAGCTAGATGCATAACTTCCGGCGATAGGGAAGATATCAACATGCTCAATACAGCCTGATCTTGTCGAATCTATGTAGTGTGGAGAGGATTGGGCTGTAGCGGCGGTACGGCGGAAGACTCACCGGCAGCAGGGTTCGACGCAGCAGCAGCAGGTAATGCGGCAGGAGGGCACGGATACGATCCGTCAAAAAACCCTAATAATTCGTGACCGCGAAGAAACGGCACGACTTGCGTTCTCCAAAACAGAAAATTATTATTGGTTAACTTGAGACTCACATAATGATGAGCTATGGACATAGAGGCCACCGCCGGAGAGACCGCAGATGTGACCGCGGCATCCGAGACAGTCTGTTCGGAAGAATTAACAGAACCGTCGGCCATCAGGAGAGAACCTGAACAAACTGATACCAGATGAGAACACAATATCTGTATTGATTGAGTTAACCTGAATACAATGACAAAGGTAGAATATATACAAGAAGACTCTCAGAAAGACTAGGATAGATAGTCCTATCATAAATCAGACTCACAGAGTCCTAATATTCTCAACATTACAACTTGGGGTTGTTGGAATTAACCATCAAAATTCTCATCTCAGAAGAACCACTTCTCGCCTTTGTAACGAATATGGCCGCTAATATTGTGTTATCCGTTTGGACAAGATTATACCTCTACAATTTTCTGTTAAATATGAAGAAAGGCTATGTATTGCGCAAATTATTCTGTGGACCATGGTCCACAATGCATTTGTGGACCATGGTCATGACTGATACTACAGTTGTGTTGAACTGATACTACAGTTGTGTTGAAAGGGAACTGCAGTTGTGCGGAACAGAGGTCGTTTCATCCGTTCAACACACTACAGTATCAGTTCAACACAACTGCAGTATCAGTTCAACACAACTGCAATTCTAGATGGATAAAACGGCCTCTGTTCTGTGCAACTGCAGTTCCTCCCTTTCAACACAACTGCAGTATCAGTTTAACACAACTGCACTATCCGTTCAACACAACTACAGTATCAGCCATGGTGCATGGTCCATGGTATAACGACGGTATATATTGGGATTCTGTAAGAGGAAGAAGTTGAAGTTTCAAATTAAGGGTATTTGGAGTGTGCGGTATTTTAAGCAGTAGCTATGTATCCGACATACAAATAGTATTGAGAAATTAGGTTGGTGACAATTTGTGTAATCTAGAGGCCGGATTACTTCAAATTGTACATATATACTTTTTTCAGAAAGTTGGTTTACAAGATTCATGTTTAAATAGGTTTTAGTCCTACTTTAGTAATTCATTGAATCTTGTAAGTGTAAAAATCTCCAGTTGTTTTTTTGGTGAAAAAGTATTTTGAATTTGGCCTTGCAGATTAGGAAGAGTTCTCTAATTGCATTAAAAAAAATTATCTAGGGTATTTTATTTTGTTTCGAGAAAAGGTTCAAATAAGCCATCGAACCATTTGGGAAATAGCAATTTAGTCACTGAACTCAAAAAAGCTCCAAATTAATCCACGAACTCGAGAAAAAAATGAAATTAGCACTTTCAGCAGGTTACCATTCGGTTTCTGCTGATTGGATTGCCACGTGTGATTATGTTTTTTTTTTATTATCCTACATGGAATATATGTAAGCATTTGACTATTTAAAGCTAAAATTTGACTAACATGTAAGTAGGTTACCTCAACTCTTTCCCCACCTCTAATTTCCTTATCTTTCTTCTCTCTCAGCTCGGCAGAGAAAATCAGCAAAAATCAAAGAATAGAAAATTATACCAAAAAATACTAGAAAATATTTCATTATGTGTTCCAAGCATATGGTTTGCCCTTTTAAGCCATCGTCTTTGTTTTTTAAGCCGTTATTGCCACCTGCGACCGTTCACGGGCTGCCGATTCCGACCGGTAGTGGTTGGAAAGCTCAGGGAATCCTGTTTGATTAAGGGCTTCGTCGTGAATGCTATTTGATTAGTACTCACGTGTTAAAACTTAAAAGGGCAAGCAATATGCTTGGGGAATTGGAACACAGAATGAGACATTTTTCATAATTTTCTCTTCTTTGATTTTGTTGGTTTTCTATCTCAGTTACGTTGAGCTGAGAGGGAAGAGAAAGAGAAGGAAATTAAAGGTAAGGAAGGAGTTGAGGTACTGGCTTACATGTTAGTCAAATGCTTAAATGTATTCCACGTAGGATAATAAAAAAAAACATAATCACATATGGCAATCTATTCAGCAGAAACCGGATGGTAATCTGTTAAAAATGCTAATTGCATTTTTTTTTTCAAGTTCGTTCGTGGATTAATTAGGAGTTTTTTCGAGTTCAGTGGCTTAATTGTTTTTTCCCAAATAGTTCGATGGCCTATTTGTACATTATTTTAGGTGGGATACAGAAAGATGACGGAAATTATTGGGATACAAATATGGGAAACACTACACTGTAGGATGCGTGTTTTCTTTTTTGAACATGCATCTTAAGAATGCATTGTTATCTTTTATAATATTTGTTTCAAATTAGAATACTGTACATTGTACTTAGAGAATACGAAAAAAATACCGTATATAAATACAAAATAATAAATACGTAGTTATGTATTTATTTTTTGAAATATAAGGATAAAAAATACCTAAATAGTGGGTCTAAGACCAACAACCCTAATTTTACTCCATCCCAACACTATTGTCGACTGTAAAACTCCATCCCAAAACTTACGCCCTGCGCTGCCGGCGACTGTGTCGCCGCCCACCACGTTCTTCAAGGGCTAGTGGAGGTCAGTGTTTTTTTGTTTTTTATTTTTAAATTTTTTTGGGTTTTTGTTTTCAAATATGATGATTTTTTTTTTGTTTTTTGTTTTAAAGAATGAATCTAGTTTGTTCATTCTATTAACGTTCTTGAATCCAGTTTGTTTTAAAGAATGAATCTAGTTTGTTCATTTAGTTGCTTTCTCATGGTCCTTCTTGAATCTAGTTTGTTCATTCTATTAACGTTCAGACTGAACCAGACATGTTATTATTATTATTTTTATGTAGGAACAAGACATGTTATTATTATTATTATTTTTTTCTGTATCAAAAATGCCTGTTTTTTTGTTTTGTTTTTTTTTTGGATGAGAAAATGTATATATATTTGTCACTTAAACAACTTGGGAGTCTCATAAACATCCTATCCCTAATAAACTCATCTGGATTCTACCCATCATCATCAATTAAACTACATATCAATAACCAATTAAAATATATATATATATATATATATAATACCAGAATGACCAGAAATTGAGAGAGCAAATGATCTTGCATATGGAGAGTTACGTTAAAAGAAAAGGGCATATAATATAATCAGCAGCCTGGAAGGAAAATGACCAGACAATGCATATTCAATAACTTGCTTGGACTGTCATAGTTGAAACAGGTGACAGATATTACCATAATCTTTAATAGTTTATATAACAACAGAAATATTTCACTTTTTGAGATGAGAAAAACAAGCATAAACATCAAACTTGGGTAGGTGTTTCGCTTCAACATGTTATGTTTGAAGATACGATTGCATTGCTGCAATGCTTCTTAGATGGAGAAAAATAAATCATATATATTATATATATATATATATATATATATATATATATATATATATATATAAGGTCATGATCAGGTGTGGCTGCCTATTAACGTGCGGTCAGTGCGGCCTCACCACTATGTATACAAATATACACCACTCAATGTTAAAAAATACACCTCACAAATGTGCATCATTAGGTACACATTATCAAAAAACACACCACTAGGTATGTCAATATACACCACACAGTGTTAGGAAATGCATCATTAGGGGCAGGGGAGTTATGATGCATTATTTTGGGTGTGTGGTGTGTTTTATGGTGTTTTTGTGTATTTTCATTGTGGTGCGTTTTCTAACATTGAGTGGTGCGTTTTCTAACATTGAGTGGTGCACTTTATAACATTGAGTGGTGTGAACCGCACCAACTACACGGGAAGGCGCAACCACATTTGAACAGATTTATATATATATATATATATATATATATATATATATATATATATATATATATATATATATATATATAT